>NC_063067.1:29278948-29578948 GCF_018812025.1 Megalobrama amblycephala
ACAGACAGACAGATAGATAGATAGATAGATAGATAGATAGATAGATAGATAGATAGATAGATAGATAGATAGATAGATAGATAGATAGATAGATAGATAGACAGATAGACAGACAGGTAAATAGACAGGTAAATAGACAGATAGACATGTAAATAGGCAGACAGACAGATAGATAGATAGATAGATAGATAGACAGACAGACAGACAGATAGATAGATAGATAGATAGATAGATAGATAGATAGATAGATAGATAAGCAGACAGACGGACAGATAGACAGACAGGTAAATAGGAAGACAGACAGACGATAGATAGATAGACAGACAGACAGACAGACAGACAGACAGACAGACAGACAGATAGATAGATAGATAGATAGATAGATAGATAGATAGATAGATAGATAGATAGATAGATAAGTAAACAGACAGACAGACAGACAGACAGATAGATAGATAGATAGATAGGCAGGCAGGCAGGCAGACAGACAGGCAGACAGACAGACAGATAGATATATAGATAGACAGATAGACAGGTAAACAGATAGATAGATAGATAGACAGACAGACAGACAGGTAAATAGACAGGTAAATAGACAGATAGACATGTAAATAGGCAAACAGACAGATAGATAGATAGATAGATAGATAGACAGACAGACAGACAGACAGACAGACAGATAGACAGATAGATAGATAGACAGACAGACAGACAGGTAAATAGGCAGACAGACAGATAGATAGACAGACAGATAGACAGGTAAACAGATAGATAGATAGATAGATAGAGCTGTAACCAGATAGATAGATAGATAGATAGATAGATAGGTAAATAGACAGACAGACAGACAGACAGACAGATAGATAGATAGATAGATAGATAGACAGACAGATAGACAGATAGACAGATAGACAGGTAAACAGATAGATAGATAGATAGATAGATAGATAGATAGATAGATAGATAGATAGATAGATAGATAGATAGATAGATAGATAGATAGATAGAAACAGACAGACAGACAGACAGATAGATAGATAGATAGATAGGTAAACAGACATACAGACAGACAGACAGACAGATAGATAGATAGATAGATAGATAGACAGATAGACAGACAGATAGATAGATAGATAGATAGATAGATAGATAGATAGATAGATAGAAAGATAGATAGATAAGTAAACAGACATACAGACAGACAGACAGACAGACAGATAGATAGATAGATAGATAGATAGATAGATAGATAGATAGATAGATAGATAGATAGGCAGGCAGGCAGGCAGACAGACAGCAGACAGACAGACAGACAGATAGCTGTAGCCTGAGTCCAACGCTGTTCAACATTTACATTAATGAACTAGCAGTGCAGCTGGAACGGTCTACAGCTCCCGGACTCACTCTACAAGACAAGAACATCAAGCTCTTGCTGTATGCAGATGATCTGGTGCTGCTGTCACCCACTGCACAGGGACTACAGCAGCACCTGGACCTGATGGACGACTACTGCCAGAACTGGGCCCTGGCAATAAACCTCAAGAAGACCAACGTTATGGTCTTCCAGAAAAAGCCCAGATGTCAGGAACACAGATACCAGTTCAGTCTAGGCAGCACCACCCTAGAACACACGATGCAGTACACTTACCTCGGTCTGATCATCACTGCATCGGGGAGTTTCAGTATGGCAGTGAATGCTCTCAAAGATAAAGCTCGAAGAGCTCTATACGCCATCAAGAAAAGATTCCAAAACATTGATTTACCAATTCCAATCTGGTGTAAAATCTTTGATAGTGTGATTCAGCCCATTGCGCTGTATGGAAGTGAGGTTTGGGGTCCACTCAGTGATCAGAGCTACACTAGATCGGACAGGCATCCAACAGAAGCCCTACACACAGAATTCTGCAAAATGATCCTAAAATTACAAAGAAGAACACCCAACAATGCATGTAGGGCAGAATTAGGCCGATTCCCATTGATTATTAATATGCAAAAAAGATCCCTCAAATTCTGGATGCATCTAAAATCAAGTCCCACAGAATCGCTACATTTTAAAGCATTACAAACCCAAGAACTGAACCCCAAAAAGAGTCCCCTCAGTCAGCTGGTTCTGAGACTTACTAACCTGACTAACTCTACTAACACTAACCAGTCTCAGACCAGCACTGCTTCTCCAAACATCAAAATAAACCAAATTTTCAAACAATCTAAAAATACATATCTGGAACGTTGGGATGAGGAAACTAAAACACAAAGTAAATTACAATTCTATCGAACTCTGAAATCAAATTATGAATTAGAAGAATATCTCCAAAGTGTCAAAGACACAAAGCAGAGATGGATCCTGACCAAGTACAGGCTCAGTGAGCACAGTCTCGCCATCGAGACCGGCAGACACAGAAAGACCTGGTTACCCAGAGAGCAAAGGGTGTGTGTTCACTGCAGGACAGGAGAGATCGAGACAGAGATGCACTTCCTCCTTCACCGTCAAAAATATATATCAATTAGAGATCTCTACTTCACAAAATTTTGTAACGAAATAAAGAACTTTACTGCCATGAGTGAAGTAGAGCAAATAAAATTAATATTAGGAGAGGGACCGACAGCAGCACTGGCTGCGAGATACGTGTGGATGTGCCACAGCCTGAGAGACAGCAGGTGAATGTGTGTAATGTGTGTGTCTGACCTCAGTGTGTTTCCCTACCGTCCACCACAGTGACCCTCAGTACGTGTGTATATATATATATATATATATTTGTTTAACCACTGTGGTAACAAATGTTCAGACATGTTCTATTGTGTTACACTGTTAATTTAAGTTTAAGTTATGTTGTAATATTTGATAGCATTATAATATTTTATATTTTCTTCTGTTATACAGATGTTTTTATTATTGTTATATGTATGCTTTGGCAATATTGTATTATTTACAGTCATGCCAATAAAGCAATTTTGAATTGAATTGAATTGAATTGAATTGATAGATAGATAGATAGATAGATAGATAGATAGATAGATAGATAGATAGATAGATAGATAGATAGATAGATAGATAGATAGATAGATAGATAGATAGATAGAACAGAGAAAGTGAGAGACAGAAAGGAGACAGAAATTAGGACATATTAAGGACAGACAGTGCCGTCTAGGGAGATAGACAGACGGCAGTCACCAGTGACAAATTCCTACCTCGTTGGGACATTTGATTCGCCCCATCTGTTTGAGGACGCGGCGTAGCCTCTCTCTCTCCTCCTGCTCCTCCCCAGACACATTTTCACTTGCAGAGGGCTTACAAATGGGAAACAAATACAATGCAACACATTAGCGTCTCTCCAGAAACTCTTCCACAAGTCTTTATAACAATGTGCTTCCAATTTTCTGAAAGCCAGATGCCCGGCGCTCTTCAAAACCTTAATAGAAGGGCTATTACTCAAGGCATGTTAACGGCAATTGTCAGACTACATGTTATACAACACTGTATTTGGTCAATTGAAAACATCAGCAGAGGAAATGAGACATAAGAGGTATCTAAACAGGACACTAGACACCACAACTAAGCACCTGAGGGTGAACGCTAAGCCTGAGACGCAACTTCAGTTCTACACTGAAAAATTCACAGACCATTAAAGCTAATGCTAAAAGCTAAGAAGACAAAGAAAAAAAGAAAGAAAAAAAGGAGAATATGAAGGTGAGAATGGTTGGTCACATAAGCCAATATAATGCTTGCTGATGTTCTGTTGCAGGTCTATGACTCCTCCCCCTGAACTTCCCTGGGCCCGTATCTTGTGCTCTCATTGGATGTAGGTCATTACCGATGTAATTTCCAGTCAAAACACATTTCACAGACGCCTCTGATTTTGGCCATTTGTCGGCAATTCCCACAAAAAAGGTGAAAAGTAAAAGTGACTTGTGAAGGCTAAGTATGGTAACCCATACTCGGAATTTATCCTGCATTTAACCCATCTAAGTTAGTGCCCACACACTAGGAGTAGTGAGTAATGATCACACACACACTGCAAACCTTGGACACACACACACCCGGAGCAGTGGGCAGCCATTTTGCTGTGGCGCATGGGGAGTGATTGGGGGTTAGGTGCTATGCTCAAGGGCACCTCAGTCAATTTCCTGCCGGTATTGAAAATCGAACCCGCAACCTTCAGGTTACCAGCCGACTCTCTAACCATTAGGCCACGACTGCCCCAAAACTGTTAGCAAGTGAAAATTATGGCTGAAATCATGCAGTGCGTACCCAGCATTAGCGTCTCTACCAACCACAATGACTAGTAGCTTTCAGCTTTATAAATTAAGAAGTCACAAACTTCAAAAGGAAACAAAAAAGACACTTAGGAGGAAATCGAGGCAGAAGATCACCCAGCTGAGTGGAGAGTTACAGATAATCAGCCACAGAAACTAAGTTTTGCAAAGACTGAGAAATTGTATGGTTGATAAATTGTTGTCCTCACTAACCAGCTATTCAACTATTATCAACCATCCTCATCTGAGAATCATTTTGCAATTTGATCATGACTCCCTAAATGCGAAATACTGTAAAATTAAATCATTGAGGCACCTAAAGATCCCCATCCCTTATACCCTTACACAAGTAATTTCTGAAGCAAGATGACTTAAAAGTATTTAAATAAAATTGTTAATATATTAAAATAAGTGAACTCAAATCTGAATAAAAATGCTAAAAAACATAAAATCAAGATGTAAATTGAAATCATATTTATTTTCCCCCTCAATAACTAGTGTTTATAATGAAGGACATATAGTTTTTAAAATTTCAATCACTAAATTAATCATGGTTGATTCATTTAATACATCAGTACTCCCAGTTTCTGTTAATAATAATGCTAAAAAACAAGCAGCTTTTTCATATTACATATTACAGAAGAATTACTGAAAATTATGACCTTTGAAAATTTTGTTGTACAATGGGAGATCCACTAATGCAAAGTAATTTTGATCCACAAGCAGTATTGTACAGTATATTTTAAAAGTTGTCAAGATGTTACGGCAGTTATGTCACCTGAAGGAAGAACATATAATATTTATAATATAATTTTTAGTTAGTCCAAAGAAAGTGAAATGATCATTTTCAAGTGTGTCCAGAAGTTTCACTTTCGGCCAAGAATGTTCATTTTGGTGCATCACTATCTTTTTTATATTCCGTTTTGAACTACCTTAGGCCCTGTTTCCACCTGGTATTAAGATGCGTTTTGGTTGATCGGATCACAAGTAGATGAGGGAAACATACTCGTTTACACCTTGTGTTTTAATCTGTCTCATTTTGTCCACTTTCAACCACTTCTGTCCTGATTTCTTCGAGAGGAGGGTCTATGGGCGGGTGAATGTATGGGTTTTTTTCAGATCTTTCGATCTAATGGACAAAATAAGCTCACACAAAATTCATATGAACACATCTAGAGACGACAGAGAAACATATAAAGAAAGCAGCAGCTTTTGTTTCTGCTTTGACTGCCACAACGAACGCAGCAAGTGTTAGAAATCAGGAATGATGAGAGAATATTTTGTCTTGGGTCGCTTGGGTCTTCAAGCGACAACGTTTAAATCCCATCTGGCTAGCGCACTTCCCATAATATTTACGCGCTATTTCAGTAGGTGGAGAGTAGGCGGTCTTTTGTGGCTGTTCAAATGCATTTGACCACATCTACACTATGAAAGCAATATGGTCGAATGAGTTTTTGACTACCTCTGGAAGTGGTCGGAAGTGGACAAGCTCAAAACATTTTAGACCCCGTTTACACCTGTATTTAGCATCATCCACTTTTTTTTGATCGACCAAAACACATCTTAATACCAGGTGTAAAGAGGGCCTTATACTGTATAACCTACCCCAAATTCTCTTTACACGCTTGACGTTCTCTTCTTGTCTAAGTGAGCGGTTCTTGGCTAGAATACTCTGCAATGTGGCCCAGACCTTATGCTGATTCTCAAATGTTTGGCTCAGTCAGACTACTCAGCACCTGGCTCAAATAACAAATCAGAGACCGAAATGCACATCCTCATTGATGTTTCATACTGTTTCTGAGACATTTGGTTGTGCATAATTTAACACATTTCTTTGGAAATATTGTTTGCAGCTAATGCTTGAGCTTGGCAGATGGAGCTTATATCCTCATGGCCCTCTTTATCCAGTTTTTCTCTCATGTTTTTACGCTAAACCTCACAAGGGTCACAAGGGACACCATCATCATTACAGGATGTGCTGTTCCTATTCAGATGTTGGTGAATTTCACTGGAAAAAACAGATGAACTTTACTCATAAGGCAGATTACCATGATTTGCTGTGAAGAAAGATTACTGGCAGGAACGGTGTTAATAGCTCAGGAATGCTGAGGAAATTATTACAGTAGAGAAATAAGGCTGGGGAACAGGAGACAAGCATTGCAATTGAAATGCTGCTAGAAGACTGTTTTAAAAGGCATTATTAGACATGAGCTCAAACTTTTCCCATATGTCCAGTTAATGGTTAGAGCATAATGGATGCTTTAGGTCTTAAAGTAATGCTGGAGTATGGAGATGGTGTCAGATATAATAGAGATTAGAGGCTGATGTGGACGTAGGGCAGCCACTGGTCTCTGTAATAGTCACTTAATGCAATATTAAACACTGTTCTGCTGCACATATTGTACACATACAGCTCCACTAGTTCATTAAAAGTATTAAACTACATCTACCTCTGTTGGTTCATATTAAAAGCACATTTCATATAGGCTACATTATACTATAGTTTCAGCATCTGGTTTTATTTTTATTTCTGCCTTTTTGCTTGTGGACAGAAATAAAGAAAACCTCACACACTTTCAGAGACTGAATTTTTAATTTATATAGAGATAAGTTGATGTTAAAAGGTGATGCAATTTTACCGGATAAATAATTTTATACATTTTATTTCTAATCATATTAATTTTGACATCTTGCAGATGAGCCGTACTATAGATTTGTAGAAGAACTGTTATAAAAAGATGATGTAAAAATTTGTTAAAATTCATCGCTCACCTTGGTGTGGTCAGCCATGCTGTGGTAATCGAGTCCAGCTTTGGATCGGAACTGTTTCTGACACTGCTTACATTTGAGAGCGTCCCGCAGCTAGAAATATAAGCAAGAAAGCAAGAAGAAAAAAAAAACAGTTTATGATGTCAACATCAAATATCATGAAATCATGGGTTCTAAATGTGACATTTATATTTCAACATACCAATTACAATCATTCATACTTGACTTATTAATGTGAAATAAATGGTGCAAATAATAGTGGCATTTGTGCTGCATATTGTGGACTGTGAACTGTGATTTGTAGGCTTATTCACCTGAAAAGTATCAAAATATTGAACTTGACAATTTTTGACTGATTTTGTTTGGTAATGCTAACGGCACAGAAATGTACACACTTGATCTTTTATAATCTGCTAAAATTTAATAAACAATATTTAAAAAAAAAAAAAGTAAAGTTTAAAAAATAATCTTAATTAATATAAATTTTTTTAACAAATTAAAGACAAATTTTCACCACAAAAAAACAGCTACCATGGACTTGTTAATACTGGCAAAATTTAATGGTATGTGTTTAAATGCTTACCAGTTTGAACATTCAAGTAATTTTACACCATTCAAGAATAACAATATGGAAGACACCTTACTTCAGTGCTCGAGAGCTGTTTTCTGTGACACAGAGAGCCGAGACGTGTCATGTCACTGACAACGCGCGAGCCCTGAAGCCAGATCACTTTCATTTGCATCTTCACTAAACTTTGTCAACTGTATGTGTTTCAAGACTTCCCAGTTTGGACATTTAAGTTATTTTAGACCATCAGATGTGTATCATTATATTGAGCTACTGAGCTGATGCATTGTAGCACACAAACAATCATACAGACAGTAGCTCACACATCACGTGAAGATAGTGCGCACAGAGGGGAGCACAGAAACTCGTTGTCAACGCTGTACTGTGATGTATCACTAAAGTAGCTTAGAAAAGTCTCAGTCTCTGAAGGAGTGAATGGAGACATCACGTCATGACCGACGAATTGGGATCTTGCTAGAGATGCCAATCTACTTTGAGTTTAACTAAAACGAGCCAATGCACACTGGCATGCAATATTTGCATCAGCTGTACCGCCCCGCAGTGTGGGTATTTAAAGGTGCCCTAGAACTTTTTTTTAAAAGATGTAATATAAGTCTAAGGTGTCCCCTGAATGTGTCTGTGAAGTTTCAGCTCAAAATACCCCATAGATTTTTTTTAATTCATTTTTTTAACTGCCTATTTTGGGGCATAATTAGAAATGAGCCGATTCAGGGTGTGTGGCCCTTTAAATCCCGTGCTCCACACCCCAAGATGCCTTAAACAGCATAAACAAAGTTCACACAGCTAATATAACCCTCAAAATGGATCTTTACAAAGTGTTCGTCATGCAGCATGTCTAATCGCGTAAGTACAGTGTTTATTTTGATGTTTACATTGATTCTGAATGAGTTTTTGAGGTTTTGCTCCGTGGCTAAAGCTAACATTACACACTGTCGGAGAAATTTATAAAGAATGAAGTTGTGTTTATGAATTATACAGACTGCAAGTGTTTAAAAATGAAAATAGCGATGGCTCTTGTCTCCGTGAATACAGTAAGAAACGATGGTAACTTTAACCACATTTAACAGTACATTAGCAACATGCTAACGAAACATTTAGAAAGACAATTTACAAATATCACTAAAAATATCATGTAATCATGGATCATGTCAGTTATTATCGCTCCATCTGCCATTTTACGCTATTGTCTTGCTTGCTTACCTAGTCTGATTCAGCTGTGCTGCTCCAGACGTTAATACTGCCTGCCCTTGTCTAATGCCTTTCATAATGTTGGGAACATGGGCTGGCATATGCAAATATTGGGGGCGTACACCCCGACTGTTACGTAACAGTTGGTGTTATGTTGAGATTCGCCTGTTCTTCAGAGGTCTTTTAAACAAATGAGATTTATATAAGAAGGAGGAAACAATGGAGTTTGAGACTCACTGTATGTCATTTCCATGTACTGAACTCTTGTTATTTAACTATGCCGAGGTAAATTCAATTTTTGAATCTAGGGCACCTTTAATAAGCAGCAGGTGCATCGCATACTTCAGGTTTTCGCTGAGGAGGCGGGCCGGAGTTGGTGACCTGGCGGTACAGAATCTGTGGCGACGAGACATCATGTCTCCGTTCCCTCCTTCAGGGTATGATGGTTACATACGTAACTAAGATGTTCTCTTTCAGTCAGTCACTTGCGACGTCACGTCGTGACTGACGAATTGGGATCCCTACCAAACACCACAGGTGATGCCCCTTCCAGTGCCCTGCATAAGCCTGAACCTTCTGTTGGATGGCACAGGGCTTAACGCAGAGAAGAGGGACACTGCCCACACAGTGAACTTGGATAACACTGGGAAAGCGTACCCTTTCCATAGGAAAAGGAATGCTGCAGAAGCCACATCCTCCACAGGATTACTAGTGGAGTATACAGATATGGACTAACTCCGTAGGGCCGTACTTCATATGGAAGTCTCTGAGGTGGCCCTCACCCAGTTTGGAGGCTACACGTGGCAGAGCGGACTCTGCCAAGGGAAAGACAAAGGCTTCTGTTAAGGAGATTTACCTTGGAAAATACACATAGGATCCCCAAAGGGTCACACTTATGGCACCCAGCCTAGAACTGGTTCACATGGATACAACGGCTGCCGGGGGTGATGGAGGACTCAACAGGGTCTGCCTGTAAGACTCTCTGGAGCAATAAGGCATGTATTGGCGCAGCAAGCCAACACTAGGCCAGGGCCTCTAGGTGTCTCTGACCGGAGAACTCAGGAGTAGACCGGCTCAACACGAAGGCTATAGAATCTAGCGAATGTGTTAGGTGTCGCCCTAGCCCACAGCTCTACAAATATCTGTCTGCTAGGCACCACGTGCCAGTGCCCAGGAGATGCCACACTTCTAGTAGAGTTAGCTCGCAACAGGGCAGGGCACGCCTTGTGCTTGGTAAGCAAAGGCGATGGCATCCACCATCCAGTGGGCCATCCTCTGCTTGGAGACAGCCTTTCCCTTCTGCTGGCCTCCGTAACAGACAAAGAGATGGTCTGAGGTCCAAAAGCTTTGTGTCCAGTCGACGTACATTCGTATTGCACAGACGGGACAAAGCAAAGCTAGGGCTGGGTCTGCCTCTTCCGGGGGCAGAGCTTGAAGGTTCACTACCTGGTCCTCGAAAGGAGTGTCAGGAACCTTGGGCCCATAGCCAGGCTGGGGTCTCAGTATCACGTGGGCGTCACCTGGCCCAAACTCTGGGCATGATTCGTTGACCAAAAATGTCTGCAGGTCCCCTACCCTCTTGATGGAGACCAATGCAAACAGTAGCAAAGCCTTTATAGACAGAAACTTTGAATCTACTGACTGCAAAGGTTCGAATGAGACATTCTGAAGTGCTCTAAGCACCAGAGTGAGGTCTCAAGAGGGTATGGAGGGAGGTAGCGGAGGATTTAACTACCTCCTACTTCCACATCCCATCCAGCAACCAGACATGGAGTTTCCAGAGGTCTGAACGAGGGTGCCATAGGGTGCCCCATCTCTGAGAGGGCTGAAGGTTTGGCGGCAGGCCAGTGTGACTTTCACCCGGTGAGTGCCGCGCTGTCATTCCCATCTCGGGACTTGGCCATGAAGCCAGTGTTGAAGCGGTTTCATATGGAGCAAACCGAGCGGTCTTACTGCTGCTGCAGCTGCCATATGCCCCAGGAGCCTCTGAAATGATTTCAGTGGGACCGCCATTCTGCCTTTGAACATATTCAAGCAGTTCAGCACCGACCGAGCATGTTCCTCTGTGAGGCGTGCTGTCTGTTTGACTGAATCCAACTCCGTACTGAGAAAAGAGATCATCTGCAAAGGCAAGAGTTTGCTCTTCTCCCAGTTTCCCCGCTTGTGTAAGGCTGGGTTCAAAACTCGCAGATCCAGATCCACTGGCTTTCTTGGGTACAATGAAGTAGCTGTAAAACCCTGACTTCATATCGGCTGGAGGGACCGACTCTATTGAATCCTTCGCCAGTAGGACTGCAATCTCCGTTTACAAGACATGGGCATCGGCAGCTTTCACAGCTTCCTGCAGTGTGCTCTCACTCTCGTTGAAGGTGCCCTCTTACCAGCTGCGACAACAGCTTTTCAGCGCTCAACAACAGCGCACCATCACCAGCTGTGAGAACAGCCTTTGAATTCTTGCTCAACGAAAGGCAAAAAGAAAATGAAAACAAATGAGAGGCTTGACCGCGCTACAGTGCCGTGACACCAACTCCAACAAAAAGAAAAAGAGAGGCTTCTTCCCTGAAGAACAACTCAAATTAGAACACTTTGTTCATAGACTTGAAGCAGAACAACACAACCGCTTGGCTCCAAAGTGAAAGCTGAAGTATGCGATGCACCTGCTGCTCATTAAATACCTGTGCAGCAGGGCGGCGCAGCTGATGCAAATATTGCATGCCAATGTGCACTGGCTCATTGTAGTTACACTCGAAGTAAACTGGCCTCTCTAGCGAGATTCCAATTCATCTGTCATGACGTGACGTTGAACGTGACCGACTGAAATTGAACTCAAATGTTATAGCATATATTTTTCTACTTTTGAAGTAACTACTTACAACCCACAGCTTCACAATTATTAGAGAGACGGTATGACTAATTCACACATGCAATCACTCTCTCATTAATGCATTCAAATAAACGTACTGGCACTGTGCTAATTTGTATCTGATTTACAACGAGAAACAGTTTCTGTAAGAAACGTTACAGACCATAGATAAAATAACTGCTGAAAGTGAGCTGTTATGTCGGAACAATCTTTCATTAGGTAAAAATATCCCACCTTTAATAGTCAAGCATATTTACAAACCTTGTCAGTAAACTATGAGGGCAAAAAACAAACAAAAAAACAAAATTAATTAATCGTAATGGAGGAGATTTTGATTTTAGGTCATATCGTCCAGCCCTAATAATGAGTTTGGAAATTTTATAGAAATACTTAATTGATGCTGTACAGTTAATTAAACCCATTATATTTTAGTCGACGAAATCTACTGTAAATTTAGCCGACTAAAATCTTATATTCAGTCAACTAAAACTAGACTAAAACTAATACAATTCAGATGACTATAATATGACTAAAACTAAAAGGGGCCGTTCACATATCGTGTCTTTTGCGTGCTCAATTTCAAATGTAGGCACGCGACAGGCTCGCTCATAATGGAAGTGACGGTTTCGACGTGCATGCAGTGTGTTTTCCAGGCGCATCGAGATGAAAAATTCTCAACTTTTCAGAATGCCGCAAGAGCACTGCAGGTCATGTGACAAGAACCAACCAATCAGTTTCAGCCTTTCCATAACAAAACATCGAAAGCTCAGCCGAACAGCTGATCATAGCTGTACAAGGTGTTTTTTATATCTCATCTCCATAAATATATCTAGTAGTAAAGCTAATGCAAGGGCTAGAAATCAATTTATCCTTTGTTGAAACTTCCTCATCGTCGTGGAGAGCGCAGTTCATGGCTGAACGGCCCCAAAGGCGTTCTAAAACTAAACCAAAATTTGCTGTCAAAATGAACACTGAACTGATGGCATGTGAACATTATGTCGACTATTTGCTTGTTGCGAATCGGCAAATGTTTACACTAGAGTTCAATGTCTGGGGTCAGTAAGTTTTTAAAGTGTTGTTGAAAGAAGTCTCTTCTGGTTACCACTGCTGCATTTGTTTGATCAAAAATACAGTAAAAAGAGTAATATTGTGAAATATTACTACAATTTAAAATAACCGTTTACTTTTTGAATATATTTTAAAATGTAATTTATCTCTGTGATGGTAAAGCTTCCAGTCTTCAGAGTCACATGATCCTTCAGAAATCATTCTAATATGTTGATTTGCTGAATATGTTGAATGTTGAAAACAGCTGAAAATCTTTTGTAACATTATAAATGTCTTTACTGGCACTTTTGGTCAATGTAATACATCCTCGCTGATTAAAAGTATTTCATTTCTGCATGGACATACACAAAAATACAAATGAGAATCAGATCAATGATTATCATTTTAATAAATTTTCTTTGACATAAAACGCCTTCTCCCTTAATGCCCATCACAGCCATCATTGATTTCACACAGGGCTGAGGAAGAGGCCAGACAAACTACAATTACTCGTGACCCCGCAATAACACAGCCGATCGATTCAACCTTTAATAGACATGTCATCATTTTTATAGAGTTGTGCTATACACCGGGCTGGCACCATAAGACTCTCCTCCAGATGCATGCTGGGTAGAGCCACTCACTGCATCGCTCTCACAGATGCTCAATCAATAAAATGCCCCTAATGACTCCCTCTGGCCCCATGTGCGACGAGGTCCCGAGAGAGAGGTGTCTAATTGCATGCCTGAAACATTCTCCTCTCCGCTTCCTCTGTGGTTTGGTTGTATAAACAACAGAGGGAGAGTAATACATTAAAGGTTTGATTCTGTCTCTTTCGTTCTTTCTGCCTCATTCACAAAATGCAAGCAGAACAAATTTCTGTGTAAATCTCTCATAAATTCGTTTTTACATAAACCATCCAGATGAATTACACAATTTACGTAAGAATGTTTTCACATACAATTTACATTCAGAAAATCTTTCTGCTCGTGTTTCATGAATAAGGCTTTGTCTTTCTTCATATGGAAGAGCTTGTGCACATCTGCTACATTATGTTTGATGTGTTTAGAAATCTGAGACAGATGTTGTCTCAATCGGAGAAGTGGGGTTGTACATACAACACAATCCACTGAAGTCCACAAGGGCAGTTTGGGTTACTAATACCAGAGGAAACAGACCTTCAGGTGGCTGAAGTATCGGTGTGGATTCCACCGATACTCATGAGGTCAATGCAAATGTCAATGACAGCAGTCTGTGGTGGTGTCTGACTAGATATTTTCTAACATATAGTACGTTAGATTTCATGGTTGCTGAATAGAGTGAATTGGCGTCAATATCTTAAAGGGTTAGTTCACCCAAAAATTAATTGTCATTAATTACTCACACTCATGTCGTTCCAAACCCGTAAGACCTTCGTTCATCGTCGGAACACAAATGAAGATATTTTTGATGAAATCTGAGAGCTTTCTGTCCCTCCATAGAAAGTTACATAACTACCAGTTTGATGCTTCAAAAAGTTCATAAAGAGATCGTAAAACTAATCCATATAAATTGAGCAGTTTAGTCTACATTTTCTGAAGAGATTTGATCGCTTTATATGATGAACATATTTAATTTAGGCTTGAAGCGTCAAAGTGTCAGTAGCGTAGCTGTCAATGGAGGGACAAAAAGCTTTCGGATTTCATCAAAAATATCTTAATTTGTGTTCCGAAGATGACCAAAAGTCTTACGGGTTTGGAACGACATGAGGGTGAGTCATTAATGACAGAATTTTCATTTTTAGGTGAACTAACTCTTTAAGGAAGGAAAACATGTTTCTCACATGGGGACCAATGGGTTTGATTCAAAGGTAAAGTGAGTCATTTTTCATCACGAAGTAGGTTTCCCAAACACACTTCCTGTTTGATTTTTGTCCAACAGATCTTAAACTCCATCGGTTGAGCTGGTTGGGATGCTCAAACCACCACAAACCCCACCCCACCTAAATGTATGAATATTTCACCAATCATTATTACATATTTGGGTCTTTAGTTACCTATATCTAACATGGATGGCTCTCTAACTGCCGCGATAGTATAAAGCTCTCTTGATATTTTACAATTACAACATTTTTTAACAACACAAAAAAATAAAATAAAGCATATTTCGTTAACTTGGAAGGGTTCAATTTAAGCAGATGCTTTTTTATCATCATCACTGTCTTCATCAGAGCTCATTTCCCCAGTACATTCAGCATCTGACTAATATTCACAACCATATTCTCAAAACTATCTGAGCCATTTCAAGTTTTGCTGATGATACTTGTGTATTCTGTTGTTTTATGCCTGTGGTAATTATGATTGAAACATCACCTCATCATTGTGTATAAGACATTACCACCTTGAGGAATAAAGGTGAATTGCTCTTACTGAGTCATTAAAGATTCAATTATTGTTGCACACAAAAAAATTAACTAACACTATTACATACCTCGGCTCCCTAGCGACCCTTTACACAAAAAAAAAAATTCGAAAACAGACATTCTTTTATAATTTTGTTTTCTTGTTATACTGTCTATAATTAATAGATTGAGGAATACTAAGAAGGTTGATGTCTAACTTTAAAAAATGAATGGGGAGGGAGGGTAGTAAATGACGTCCCGGGTCGCTAAAGACCCAAGGTATGCCTTTAAGGGTTAAACAAATTTTTCAATTGGGAATGTTGAAAGTAATGTGTGAAATAATATGTCTAAGCCTGCACTTGTGTTGTGCAGGTATCCAGAGTGAGTCCTGACCTTTTGACAGATCTCCATGTGCTTCTTAAGACCGGGGACGGTCTTGCGAGTGACAACAGAGCAGGTGGGACAGACCACTTCCCCTCTCTCAGAGATGGTGTTCTGCCACTGGGCTTCAGCAGGGGGCACTGAGACAGAGACATTAAGATAAAACACATTTAAATAATATTACAGTAATTTTGGTTTGTTTTTCAAAGTCTTTTATGTACACCAAGACTGCATTTATTAGATCAAAAATAGAGTAAAAACAGTAATATTGTGAAATTTTATTAAATAACTGTTTTCTATTTCAATATATTTTAAAATGTAATTTATTTCTGTCAAGTCAAGTCAAATTTGTTGTATAGCTATTTTCACAATACACATTGTTTTAAAGCAACTTTATAAAAAATCATAATGTTTGTGTTTATAATATCATAATCTCCATTCCTTACAGATGCATTTAGCAGATTTATGCTGGGTGATAATATAAATATGGAAACTTGTTTCTGCCACTGAATAAAAAAATAAAAAAGATAATTGAGACTTTTTATCTTACAATTCTGACTTTTTTCTCAGAATTGCAAGCTATAAAGTTAGAATTGTGAAATATAAACTCGCAATTCTGAGAAAAAAAAGTATTTTTTCCCTTCAGAATTGGACTTTATAACTCACAATTCCGAGAAAATAAGTCAGAATTTAGTGATAAAAAGTCACAATTAACTTTTAAATTGTTTTATTCCATGGTGGAAACAAGCTTCCATATATAGTCATATTTTGCGATGCAATAAAAAACCAATTGCTATATTGTATATAACTTTACATGAGTGTAATGTGTGCATGCGGATAAAGTTGGATATAATATACATCCAACTTTATATATAGAGCTGTGTGATAATACAGTGATTTTACGATATAGATTTTTTTTAGGATTCTTTGATGAATAGAAAGTTCAAAGGAGCAGCACTTTTGATCAATTTGCTAAACAAAAGTATGGTGACGTGAAAAAAACAACAACAGATTTTTGAATGTTATTGAACATTTTTATATTATTCTATTTCTTATTGCTTTATTTCACATTTATTCAATTCATATTTTATTGTTTTATAATTAATTATAATAGTACTTATTTACTCGGTTTGTTCTATTGTAATTTTGCTTTATTTGTGTTATTTTGCACTGCTTTGGCAATACAAATGTACTGGGCCATGCAGAAAGACTTACCTGAACTGATGGCAGCAGGTTCTTTTCTGGTGTGAGCTTGAACCGACTGCTTCCTCTGTGACTCTTCTGTGAACAAAGTGCCTTCCGCCCTCTTCATCCGACCTGCTTTTAACTTCTCCTCCACCTTATTCATTCCTGTACAACACATAAGAAATTACATTCAAGGAAAGCAGAGACCTCACAGGGCACAAAAAATACCACTAAAAAGAACAAACAAAGAACAAACGAGACTCAGACTCAGACTCAGACTCTCCTGGTGGTTAAAGAGCTTTGTTATGTTGTAATCTGTCTTGTGGTGCAATGTTTCTTGAACATGTACCATAATAACTTCAACAGGAAATGAAACACCTCTAGAACAGACCTTATAGACCCCCTATTAGCACCAACAGGGTAATTACTATCTAAGAGTATAAGCTTGCTAATTATAAACATACAGGAGCAAAAATACCACTGAAATATCAAGGAGAATTTGAATGGAGGCCTGGACTAAATTCTAAAAAAGTCAAAGTCTGACAGATTTACTTCAGATATAACAAACTTTTGACAACAAACACCACCATGAAGCAGTCATGAAAAGGAGGGGTCATGGAAATCTAGTGACAAAAATGCAATAATAATGACAAAAATGCAATACTAAAATTGTAAAACAAATTCTGCTATCATTTATTTAGTTCCATTTATTAAGTTCCATTTATTAACATTAGTTAACTACATGAACAATGAACAGTTGTATTTTTATTAACTAATGTTAAGAAAGATGAATAAATACTTTAAAGGGAAGCTATTATGTAAAGTTCACTTTTATAAGGTGTGTTCGCAGTGTGAGAACAAACAGCCTAAAATGGTAAAAATCCACTCACTCATTTTTTATAATTCCCATAAATCAAAAGCAGTCTCTTCAAACGAGCTGATTCAGATTCCTTCCTACAGATTCTCCCCCCACGATGACATCACTGGCTACGTTTACATGGACAGCAGTAATCTAATTACTGACCTTATTCTGAATAAGACAATATTATGATTAAGGTGTTTACATGAGTTGCTTTTAGAATATTCCATTCATGTTCCCATTTTACATGTTATAGAACATAGATCGATTAATGGCAAACGTCATTACGTCCCCACAGCACGCTGTCCGACGTTCTCTACAGAATTTCACGTATCATCACCACACAGTTCGTGCCATATACAGTTTTGGGTGTTTTCATTTTTAATCTTACGAAAGCTTCAAGTGCTGTTAATTATTTGACATGCAATACGTGCAAATATATATACAGAGCCCGCACATGACATGCAAGAATAAATAAATAAATTGTGTGCATGATTAACTAATTTGTTCCCTCGATTTATACATAGAGGGAACAAATTAGTAAATCGTTCGCACGATTTAGCCCAGGCTACTATTTATTTTCTCTCTCATGTGTGGGGCTCAGTAAATAGACAGCGGTGGATACAAATTCTCCAGCAACAGGCCTCCTGTACTTTAATTCGGCAACTTTTATTCATGCCACCACCGCGACAAACTCAGAGGTACTGGATGAGAGATGAGGTGAGAGGAATTTGAATTGTGGCTCTCTTGTTTGCCGTCAAAACGGTTGACCACTGCCGTGTGTGTATTATGTGTCCTGTGGCAAAATGTGGCGAAAACTCCCACATGACGTTAATAGTGTGATTAAGGTGTGTACATGTCTACAATGCACTCCAATAATGCGACTAAAATAGGAATACTCCACCTGTCTTAATTCGATTTGTGTTTACTTCGAGTATGACTTTAGTCGGATTAAGGTAATAAAACATCGCTGTTTACATGGTCCTTTCTTAATCAGAGTATTGTCTTAATCGTATTAATATCGGATTACTGCTGTCCATGTAAACGTAGTCATTGACTTAACATGTAAATCAGACGCCCCAGACGCGTTCGGTGTGAACGCAGCATTAGGGAAAGTGCATTTCTTCATGTTTTCTTCCATTCAAAAAGTTGCATCGTATATGACGTAAGCGTGCTCCGGCCGGGAACGTTAAGTGCAGTGTGAGTGCAGGCCAGCGGGGGAGTGGGGAGGGGGGGACAATCACGCTCGGGCTCGGTTCAAGGCAACCTAGTGTGAGTACACCCTTATACATTTGCGGCAATCATTTTGCGGCGGACTGCTTCACAAACGACATAAGGCTGAACACAGCTACTGACAGTTTCTGATATTTTCAGTGCGTGAGATTGTCCTGTTTTGTTGTTGCTGGTGTTCTTGCAATCTGTCCTACATGATGTAAATAAGACATTTGTTGATTTTAACAGGAGTTTTGGATTGAGACCAGAACTCAGTCACTGATAAACTCATGCTGTTTGACCGACAGCTCCAGTGATTCGTAAGGGAGCATTCTTTGATCGCTTTCTATATATAATTTTAGCACAGTTTAAATAACAGACTATTTTCATCCCACTAAGAGAAATTGACCGTTTAGTCAATGGTTTGATTTACTGACATATATACAAAGAACATCGGACTGTACATGAATCATTAATATCAGAAATCACTGATCACAGATCAGGCATTAGAATTAACATAGTTACTCACATGCGTTTAGCGATACTGTTATAAAATATTTACAGATGTTTTTCTTTTTTATTTTGAATGATTTGTTTGGTTTTAACTGGCCATATTTGTTAACTGACTGATTTGGTTTTATATTTTTATGACTACAAAAATGTGCCCTCATAAATCCCTCTCAAAATCAAATCCAGAGGGCAAATATTGGGCCTTAATAAAAGTAATTTACTGGTTAGAGGACCAGATGTGAGGATAGGAGGAGTGCGTATGTGTGTGTGTGTGTGTCAGGTTTTTCATAACTAATATGGAGTTTCATAAAGGGAAAAAAAAAAAATCTTTTCACATATAAAATTCCAAAAAGTAATAGGTTAAAGTTAGTCTATAATAATAACAATTAGCTTTAAGAACAACAGAATTTATTGGAGGTCCCTACCATTATATAAAAATGTGTGTATAAACACATGCATGTGTTTGTGTTACCTTTCAAACCGAATGTTCCTGAAATAGACGGCTGCTCCCCGGTGAACTTCTTTGGAGTTTTCTGCTTCCTCCCTGGCTCAAATGGAGAAGAACAACAACAAGAGGTCAAACATCTCAATAAGAGCTACATTCATGGTTGCTCTATGACAAAATGCAGTGCACTCATGAGTTACAGTCTCATTAATGATGCTCAAACTTCAGCACACCAAATGCGAAAGAGCACCTGCTGTTTCACATGCTGCAGTTCCTCCAGTGGAGAAGCTGACGCAGTCATGGGAGCAGAGATCGGATATCCATATCTATATGTTAGCATAGCCTTTGATTGTCAACTTATGTCACACAAACTCAGCTGCTCTAGTGCTTTTTTCTTGACATTTCAGACATCCACACACACACACAGATGCACACACGCTGTCCTCGCCTCTGCCTCTGGCTCTGGCACGGAACAACAAACGAAAGGATCGTGTACCCAAACAAAAGGCCATAAATAGCGGACTCACAGCATGAGCCACGTCGACATCTCGACACACTGCGTCTGTGCCAGGCAGAGACAGAGACAGCAGCCGCCACCAGGTACCAGAGAGACTTAATGACCAGCGGCCCTCAGCCCTCGGATCTAACACAGAGCACTTACACACTGCTGCTTAAAGGGCCAGGCCACCATTTCCTACAGATGTCAATGAGGGCATTCTGGGACGTGTTCAAGAGAACTGTTATAGAAATACAGAGATCAAATCCCTGGAAATTGTAGCACAGTAACTACTGGGAGCTTCATCCTTTTGAGTGGGACTACTTTTCTAGATGATGGAACTTCTGGTTATGTATTCCCAACATATCCTCTGTTTGCAGAATCATCCACAAGGCAAGTTGTATTGCTCAGAGTGAAACTTGCAAATTACTTTGCTGCTACAAATGCAAACATTTTAACTGCCAACAACACAAAAAATTAGAAATAAAAAAATAAAATTGAATTTAAATGTATAATTTTATATTTACATGATTTATATTTACATTATTTTATATTATACATTTTTAATGCATTGTTTTTTTTTACATTTATTTAACATATATTGTAAAATTATTTTAGAAACATTATTGATTATATATTTCTACACAATATAAAGTGTTTCTTTTTTTTGTAAAGAATTTAAAGAACGTAATTTTTTCCCACATTTTCACTGGCAACAACACAGATAATTATTTTTAATTTCATAAAAATGAATAATTCTATATTTACATTATTATTTAATAATTATAATTATTATTATTTAATAATTATTTTTAAATTATTTAAAAAAATATGTATTATACATTTCTACTCAATCCCAGTATAAAGTGTTTTATTTCTGTAAAGAACTTATAGAATGTAACTTTTTTGCCCACATTTTCACTAGTAAATAAATAAAAAATAAATGTAACATTGAATTTAAATTTATAATTTTATATTTACATTTATAATTTTCATTTTCATTTATTATTTAATATTTATTTTAATTATATAATGTTACACATACAGTATGTTTTTTATGTTTTTGTATGTTCTTTCTTTTTTAACATAAAGAACAAGTCATCACAAACATTTCAATGTCTTGTCAGTTCACTAGTTCATTACCTACCTGTAAAGTTTAAAAGAGTTGATGAGCAGAATTCATAATCCAAAAGTCACAGAAAATCAATATGTTTAAGTTTGCAAAGCAGGCCATACTTGTAGTTATTGGTAGTGAATGATTCCCATATTCATGTATTATGGTATTACATGTGGTACTCAAAGAATATCATAGTATTACCATGACCATGGACAGGTGTTTCAGGTGCTTTCATGCACAGAATTAATCTCAGTGTGTAGCAATCTTACTGTGCTTCATTCTCTCAGGGTCCTCCTCAGGAAAGGGTGGGGGCAGACTGCCCCCCTCACTCTCACTGCCCCCTGTGTCCAAGGACGTCCCCTTGCTGCTGGGAGCTGTGCTGCTGTCTTCTATATGGCCTTTGGGGGGCGCATTCCCCATTCTGTAAGGGCTGCGACACCTCCTGGGTCTTCTTCACCTTGAAAACTATGGGTGATGGAGGGCTGTTCTCCATGGGCCTGAGAGGGAGCGCAGGGAACACAGGCTATTAAAGTCAATCCACAGAGGACTGGTACCATAGTAACACATGAGGACTTCATCTGGAGCTTAATGATGGTAGTGTGGAAAACAAGTCATGTCCTGAAGCGATTTTTGCTGTGTGTCAAAAATTAAGAAAAGCAAATTCGAATTTGCTGCAGAAATGATTTATGCCCATTAAAAGTGGCTAGATGGTCAGGAAAAGGGTATTGAGCTTTCAAACCTTTTTTTGGCATTTCCCTTCACAGGGTTTTTCTGCTGTTTGGGTTCGGGCTTGGGATCAGATTTGGTCTCCAAGGTGACCCTTTCTGGGTGATTCCACAGCTTGTGCTTCTGAAGACGCACCTTGGTGGCAAATACAGCCTCACAGTACGGGCATCTGTGACTCAGCTTCTCTGCCATGGTCGCCTGAATGCACACAAACAAACACACACACGCACACACAAAATAAGTTCAAGTACTATAGGTGTCAGATTTAAGTGAAAATGACAGAGCGTCTTTCCAAAGTTTCTAAAGTTAATAAAGTAGATATTGGTTAAGATGGATGACTAGTTGATCTATCATTGACTAGTGAGGTTTTATATTATTAATTATATTATGTTTTATATTAATTAATTATATTAAATATATATAATTGTTTATTGTATTTTTTTTTCTTTAAACTACCATTCAATATCTTGGGGTCAGTAAGATTTTATTTAAAAAAAATAATACTTTCATCCAGCAGGGATGCATTAAAGGTACAATATGTAATAATTTTAGACATATAGCGTAAGCTTTTTAAATAATACAAAAGAGCGGTTTTGGCGGAAGCACTTGGAAGACGATCATTTGTTTATATTAAGCATATACATTTGCATTTTTTTTTTAGAAAATGACCGATCATTTCTCTAGATAAGACCCTTATTCCTCGTCTGGTATCGTTTAAAGCTCTTTGAAGCTGCACTGAAACTGTCATTTTGACCTTCATCCGTTTGGAGACCATTGAAGTCCACTATAAGGAGAATAATCCTGGAATGTTTTCCTCAAAAACCTTCATTTCTTTTCGACTGAAGAAAGAAGGACATGGACATCTTGGATGACATGGGGGTGAGAAAATTATCAGAAAAAACTTGTATTTGAAAGTGAACTAATACTTTAAGCAGCACAATTGTTTTTGACCATGATGATGATAATAATCAATGTTTCTAGAGCAGAAAATTATTAGAATGATTTCTGAAGGATCATTTGACACTGAAGACTGGAGTAATGATGCTTTGACAAAATTCAACTTTGATCACAGGAATGAGTTACATTTTAAAATATATTGAAATAGCAAACAAATGAAAATTTATTTAATTATATTACTGTTTTTACTTTATTTTTGATCATATAAAGGTCATATAAATGGTAAGCACAATAATATATTGTGCTCACATATGTGACCCTGGACCATAAAACCAGTCATAAGTCACACGGGTATATTTGTAGCAAAACTATCGATTTTTCTTTTATGCCAAAAATCATTAGGATATTAAAGGTCCCGTTTTTCGTGGTTTTTTGAAGCTTTGATTGTGTTTATAGTGTGCAATATAACATGTGTTCATGTTTCGCGTGTAAAAAAAACACAGTATTTTTCACATAATTTACTTATCTGTATACCGCTGTTTCCACTGTCATAAAAACGGGCTGATGACTTCCTTGTTCTATGAAGTCCCTCCTTCAGAAATACGTAACGAGTTCTGATTGTGCCAGCGGTTCCTGTGTTGTGATTCGACAGCAGCTTAGCGCTCCTTGCCCGGAAAGGTCACGCCTCTTACCATAACGTGGAGATGCACGCGCTCAGTGTTATTGTAAACATGTCTTTAATTTTACCCTATCAATTTGAACCGGAATCAGACCCGGTGATTGGACTGCGGGATGAAAATAACAGCGTTTCGACGACATGGCGACAAACACACTCTACAAACGCAACTCTTGTGTATTCCTGTGGGCGGAGGTTAGTCAAAAAACTGTTTTAGTGACGTCATTAAAGAAGGAAGTAGAGGGATGTAGTCCAAACTGGCCGTTCGATGTAGGCGACTTCTGTTAAATAAAATATCTCGCTTGGCATTGAACTTTGAGCTTTAAAATTTTACAGATTTTATTTATACTCTAACAACAACATTACACACTAACTAAAGTTTGAAACATGGGATCACGAAGAACGGGACCTTTAAGTAAAGATCATGTTCCACGAAGATATTTTGTAAATTTCCTACTGTAAATATATCAAAAAATTATTATGAGTGGATATGCATTGCTATGGACTTCATTTGGACAACTTTAAAGGCAATTTTCTCAGTATTTTAATTTTTTTGCACCCTCAGATTTCAGATTTTCAAATGGTTGTATCTCAACCAAATATTGTCCTATCCTAACAAACCAAGCTTATTTTTTCAGATTTCAGATGATGTTTGAAATCTCAATTTAAAAAAATTGACTCTTATGACTGGTTTTGTGGTCCAGGGTCACACACACACACACACACACACACACACACACACACACACACACACACACATATATATATATATATATCAGTGACGAGCTGTGACTTTTTTTTTTACATTTGATGGACAGCTGCTCAGTTGCTTACTCTCATGACACATAGCAACAGAGCTGAAAGTATTCCTTGTTTGACCTTTTATTGAAAGTAGCCTACATTTAAAATTGCCTTCACGAGCACCTGTAAAAGCTGCTGTTTTGGGTTTGAGTTGAGTCAGACAAGATGCGCGAAAGGGCTGTTTGCAAAATATGCTGTATTTTTGTCATTCCACTAGGTGGCACTAATGTCACAGAAACTATAGGTGCGTCCCAATTTGCGTACTTGTGCACTATTCTATGACGTTTTTAAGTATAAATAGTGCGAGCAGTGCGTTCACACAGAAAATTCCAAAAAGAAAAAGTGCACTTTAAATACCCGGATGATGCACTAAATTAACGGAAAAAACGAAGTGTGGAATGTTGGACACTTCGTGCACTCAACTGTCGCAGCTTTAATTACGTAGTGGAGGGGAAGGGAGGATCGGACTCCGTTGTTAAATGACAAAATAACCTTATACAATTCACGCACTACATGCATGAGTGCATAGTGCACAAGTACATAGAGTATAAGTGCATAGTGTATAGTGCGTCATTTGGGACGCAACTTATGCTTCACATTTGAATTATTGCGATGCATAACAACAGAGCGAATGCGCAAAAGCTGCTGTAGATCCGCATAACCGGAAGCCTCCAGCAACTGGCAGATTTAAAGAAAATTACCTGTAGTTTAGGCAAATAAATCAATTACGGACAGTTACATAAGCATTACCAACATTTTATCATTGTAGGTTTTATGGTACACCTCAAACAAAGGAATTTATAGCAATTTATAGTGTTAATGTTAATCAGCGAGTCCACGAAAGGCTTGGGTATGCAGAGCATTCGCAGCTTATATGGACCGCACGCCACTGATATACAGTATATACATATATATTTAGGTGTGATAGATTAATAATACATTTGTGAAGGGGATCAGTTTAAAGAGCCCTCAAAAATGTTTTGGCAGAGTTTTTAGTGTGCTGTGTTTAGCATGCCAAAACCCTCAAAGAAGTTGTGTCTCTAAATTCATCCTCTTTAACAGCCAGTCAGACACCAAAACACTACTTTTCAAATTTACCAATGTCAAGAATTTCAAAACGATTACCTTTACCTACAAGCAAGCCTCATTTTAAAGGGCTTCTTATGACTGATTGAGTGACTATTTGAGTAGCCGTTCAAACAACCAATTGATTGTAGTTGTGGATTTTAGTTTTTACCCCTTGGCATCGCTGATAGTGATATTTAAGTCCGTAAATACTGGGGAATTCCAACCAGCAGCCTGAGCTTGGACATTTCACCCTGGAACGACTCTTAAACTCCTCTTTCCACTGAACAATCATATGGGCCTACGTGAGAGAAACACACACACACAAACACACAAGAGGCATTAGAAACTATTAGCAATCAATTCACTTACACACACCCCTCTGTGAGATGTTCTTCCTCCAAATACAACAGTTGGAAATAGTTTGGAAAGTCCCTTTACTCCGTTCACAAATGGCATAAAAAAACACCCGAGACCCCAATCTGGCGTAGCTTCATTCCTTCATCAACGGCCAAAATGGATATTTTATTGCTTTACTCACGGGAATAATGCGCAGCTCCTGCACTTCCACACGAGGACGCCCTTTCTTCTTGCTCTCTGATTTTTCATTGTAGGAGGAACCTGAGAAAATGTCAACATGAAAGAACATTTCCAACCATGTTACTTGCACAATGTGATGTATTTCATAGCATATTGTCAAGTCAAGTCACCGTTATTTATATAGTGATTTATACAATACAGATTGTTTCAAAGCAGCTTTATAGTGATGACAGGAAAATTGATGCATTTCAGCTGTTGTTCAGTTGAATTTAGTTCGGTGTTGAATGGATTTATTATTATAAATAAATTGTGGGGGGAAAAAATATAAATATAGTGTATGATTTTATCCATATCCATAACTTTTTTCTCACATCTATCATTATTTGTTTTTATTATTATTTGCTGTTAACTTTATTAGATTAACAGTAACCATCAATAAATTACTTTTGGCAAGATTTTTAGAAATACTGCATTTTTACAACAGTTATCGGATACAATTCCTGTGTATGTACAGTGGATCCAAAAAGTATTTGGACAATTAAAATGTATGAATGTCTTGGCAGTAACAAAATGTCGATTTATTTGAAATAAATATAGCACAGACAAACATTTAAAGCAATACCTTTCATAAAAATAAGCATTTGGACACATTGTGGTTGTCAAACATTACATGTCCATACTCTACATAGTCCATGTGGTTTATTGAGTTGTGACTTTAGTGACCAAAAGTGTCTTTCTGGAGCCATTTTAGCTGTTTGGTAACTGGTTAACATTATATTTTCCGTCCATGTGTGGAGAAAATAATGGAAAGGAAATTGAAAAAATTGTAAACCTGTTTTTCTTTAAAATAACATGCACTGACCAGGAAAGTGAATAAGAAGGTCAGTGATTTCATGGTGGTTTTTATGGAATTCCAATCTTATCCTCTCCTTTTTAAAACACATCGATTTTATCAAAGAAGAACCATTAACCTTACTTCAGATTAATGATTGGCTTAGAAACTGCCCTCAACACCTTTCAACATGGCAGCTCTCCATATGTTCCAGACGTCCCCTCTGGGACTTTAGTGAGGCTGAACGAACATTTAGAGACACAGTCAATTGCAGATGCATTCTGCGTACAAATTAGTGCCATTGCTTATTTCATGCAAGTCCCAGGAGAACAGAAGATGATAGTGTGTGTTGGCTTTCTGGTTGGTGGAGGTCATGGAAGGTTGCCACAAATCCATACTAACGGTGGCAAGGTCAAAACATTGAGCAAACGGCAGATAATTACACATTAATACTCCATCGAGGCCCGCTGGCTTATGGCTGCTAAGCAACTACATAATAAGGACACTTACAAAGTGGCTTCAGATAAATTGTCTGCAGTGAGTGTGTGTATGTGTGTGTGTGTGTGTGTAAATGAGAGTGATAAAGGCCTTTCACAGGCTAGAGTAAATCAGCCATTAATCAGCCATTTCTTTGACAGCACTAAGAGGATACACTCCTTGAGTTAAAGGGATAGGTCACCAAAAAATGAAAACTCTCTCATTTACTCAACCTCATGTGTCATTCCTAACCCATATGCTGTTATCCGTAGAACACAAAAGGATTTTTTTTGTACATTTTCACACAACTCTTTTCTATACAATGACAGATCAAGCTCCAAATCAAGATGTGTCAAGCTCAAAAAAAAACAAAAAACATCAAAGCTAGGGGCATGCAATATGACGATATTATATTGTGATTGATTATCCACCTTATTCCTGACGAATTATGGGTGGCACTTCCGGTTTGGGGAAGTTCCATTCAAAAAGACTGAAACTAATCATTTCAAATCATAAGGTTGCCCTACAAATAAAGATAATCCATCAGTTTCCTTCACGTTTTATTTTCAGACATCATGACAATAATGTGTTTTTTAACGTGAACATCTATGGCAAGTCGCTACATTCTTTTCCTCATTATTATTTTCTTTTTCCCCCTTTGCATTCCACTGCAATAGTATGAAAACAGACAACATATACTGCACATCTGTAGTCTGTTCTCCTGATTTACTTTACGATATATCCCATTAATAATTCAGTGGATTGCACAAAGAATCTCTCGTTTTTCACCTCGAATCACCTCAAAACAGGTAACAATTTATTATCTGTCAAAATGAAGGAAATCACTTTAAAATAGTATCACGCAATGCTGAAGTTAATGAACATTTTTGATTAGGCAACGTATGTTACATAACACAGATTTTACTACAGTGAAAATTAACCCGTCCGTTATTGCTGTGGAAAGAACCGCGCTTTCGTGGTTATTCATGGTCCGTTGAAAGTACCTTGTTGATGCTTTTACACTTTTAAATGTCCTTTTAATGTTCGACGGTTGAATGGTGAGTAGAATGTCATCTCATTGTACCCCAGTTTAAAAAAAATGTATTACTGTGTTCATAGAGCGAGCCTTTCACTGACTGTTTACAGCTTAACAGAAGTTAAGATGTCACCTATGATTCGCGTAGGAATAAGGGTGGATAATGTTTCTATGATCTGCCTTTACAGAGAGATTGTTAGTGTAGCGTCTGACTCTGGACCAATCAGACACACAATTATGGATTATATTTAACGAATAATCCAGCAAACCCTCTCTCCCACCAAGCAAAATATGTGTTAGATTTCTGTGAACTACCCCCAAACTGCAACTAACACCCAGGCAGAACCAGGAGTCTGATTACCATGGCAAAGGTTTACAGATAATAATATAGGTAATATAAGGTTTCCCGAAACCTTATTATTTGCATGTGTTTTTAAAGCCTTGCCAGTTTAAACTTTCACTTTTACCCGCACACTACATATTTCCACGCGCCCACAGAAAGACGGCTGTCACACAGCGTCTGAGTACTGAAGTAAGTTTTCTTCTGTGTCTTATTGTCAAATACACACAAAGTTATCTGAAAAACAGATAAGGTGCACATAAACACAATCAGTGATGTATCAGTGAATCAGTTGGGAGAAAATCAGATGTGTGTCAGTATATTGGATCAGTGCATTAGGTCTGAAAGTGACTGTAGGTATGACAAGGGACAAATTGTGACGGCTAGACGACTGGGTCAGAGTTTCTCCAAAACTGCAGCTCTTGTGGGGTGTTCTGGGTATGCAGTGGTCAGTATCTATCAAAAGTGGTCCAAGGAGGCAACAGTGGTGAACCGGCAACAGGTTCATGGTCCAAGGCTCATTGATGCAAAGGCAGGTCCATGTGGTCCGATCCAACAGACGAGCTACTGTAGCTCAAATTGCTCAAGAAGTTAATGCTGGTTCTGATAGAAAGGTGTCTGAATACACAGTGCATCACAGTTTGTTGCGTATGGGGCTGCATAGCTGCAGACCAGTCAGGGAGCCCATGCTGACCCATGTCTGTTCTTCAAAACATCTCATTTCATGTTTCACAAAAGAAAGTGATACAGGTTTGGAAGGACATGAGGGTGAGTAAATGAAGACTTGATGAATTTTCAAGTTTGGCTGAACTATCCCTTAAGAATCACACACACTCTCTTTTCTGCTAAATTTTCTCTCTCTCTGTCTCTGGATATGGAGGGCAGACTCCTTCACTGGCACAATCCTCTCGTTCACAATTAGCCGTGTCCTCCATCACAGCGGCTCTGCCAGCCCTGCGACTCTCCACAGAAGTGTGTGGGAGGGGTACAGAACGCTGGGAGAGTGAAGAGGAGGGGGAGGAAGGGCGGGTCTGAGACCAGACAACGTGCTAATTAAATGTCACCAAGTCCTGCTATCAGCCCCTTTTCACAACTGAGCCGTAGGAGCGGCTGGTTTGCTCTTTTTCTCTTCTCCTCACTGATGACCCTGTTAACCAGGGTAGCTATAGTGGGCTGACGCTGCCGACCGAGGCTCTTTTGTGTGTTAAAAACAACTCAAAATCTTAATTGATCATGATTGACCTATTTATTTTGTTAATAAATGTCCCTGATCTTCTTCTGCAGAATAAAAATGACTTAAAATTAAACTTTTATATATACATATATATACAGTGATGAGCTAAAACATTATGGCCAGTAACAGGTGAAGGGTATATAGTTGATCCTCTCCTTACAAGGCCACATATTAAAGTCTGGTATACTGTAGATTACATGGTAAGCAAAATCAGTTCTCATTTTTAAAAGGATTAGTTCACTTAAAAATGAAAATTACTCCAAGTTTTACTCACCCTCAAGCCATCCTAGGTGTATATGACTTCATTCTGATGAACACAATCAGAGTTATATTAATAAATATCCTGACGCGTCCAAGCTTTGTAATGGCATTGAACGGGGGCAATGAGTTTGAAGCTCACGAAAGTGCATCCATCCGTCATAAATGTACTGAAGCGAAGCGATGCGTTTGTGTAAAAAAAAAAGCCATATTTAACAAGTTATAAAGTAAAATATCTAGCTTCCACCAGACTGCCTTCCTTATTGAACTTACGAAGAAAGTGTAACGCCTCTCGCAGTTCAAAACACTTACTACGTCCTAAGCCTTCCGTATTCAACTTGCAAAAAACTTTTTCCGTAAGTTAAATATGGAAGGCGTAGGACGTAGTAAGAGGACGGTCTGGTATAGATATTTTACTTTATAACTTGTTAAATATGGGTATTTTTTCTTACACAAACACATCTCTTTGCTTCAGAAGGCCATGTGGAGTACGTTTATGATGGATGGATGCACTTTCTTGAGCTTCAAACGTTGCCCCCGTTCACTGCCATTATAAAGCTTGGATGTGTCAGGATATTTATTAATATAACTCCTATTGTGTTCATCCGAAAGAAGTCATATACACCTAGGATGGCTTAAGGTTGAGTATTTTGGGGTAATTTTCATTATCAGTGAACAAATCCTTTAACGTTGGATGCAGGAGAAATGGGCAGGAATAAAGATCCAAATTGGGCCAAATTGTTATGGCAAGGCACCTGGATCAGAGTACCTCTGAAACGTCAAGACTTGTGTGTTGATCCTGGTCAGCAGTGATGACAATTTACCAACAGTGGTTCAAGGAAGGACAAATCACAAACCAACGACAGGGTGCCCAAGGCTCATCGATGCACAAGGACAACAAAGGCTATTCCGTACTGTCATAGCCAACAGAAGGTCTACTGCGGCACAAGTCAAAATGTTAATGATAGTTAACTCTCTGCTGCGTATAGGGCAATCAGAGTGCTAATGATGACCTCTATCCATCGTCGAAAGTGCCTACAATGAGCCCACGAGCGTCTTAACTGGACCTTGGAGCAATGGAAGAAGGTCGCCTGGTCCGATGAGTCCCGTTTTCTTTTGTGTACACCGTTTTCCTGGGGAATTGATGGCAGGAGGATCACTGTGGGATCACTCTGGGCAACGTTCTGCTGGGAAACCCTGGGTCCGGCCTAGAGGTGTGCATAGGGCTGTGACGGTAGGCATGACAACCGCGCCACCATGGTGGTGAAGTTGACACCGCAGTCGCGGAGTGTCACCGGCCGTAGTGTGACACTTTATATATATATATATATGTATAAAGTATATATATAAGAGGTCGAGTTAACTGAAAAAAATTTCCGTCATTGATAGAATTTTTTTAGCAGTGACGGAAAAAATCTGCAGCCCGTCCATCATTTTGACAGATTATGTAGCTTGTAACTGTAATTCCCACCCCTGTCCAGTAGGTGGTGAGTGCGCTCCAGTGGCAGCAGAGCGCGAGTTCAGTCTCCAGAATAAAATGAAAACAGACAAGCACCTTAGTTTAAGTCAATTTTATAATAATAAAGTTACTTATGCTTACTTATATAATTAAGTATTGTGATTTTTCTTGCTGACTATAAGTTAATGGTCAACGAATGTCTTTTCTGAGGTATAATGTTACGTGACATTGTTTGCAACACTGATTGAACTGACGTGATACAGATTTCGGTAAGCTAGTATCTTTCAACATATTTTTTGATTTTCATTCATGTTTATTTTGTTCTGTGTAGTAAAGAGGAAAGGATGATCGCATTCACTCACAATCCGTGACAAGTGTTCAAGATGAAAACTGAAAAGTGACGCAGTCTTTGATCAACTTTCTTTTCATAACATAAATAAATGCATAGCCTATGCCTATTTACTTATCCTGTAAGTTCGTGAATAAAAATGAAAATGTGGACGAAATCAGATGCTATTGAATGACTTATCAAAATATAAAAATTTAAATGACGGGTAATTATTGACGGGTTCCCCTTTGGAACCCACCACCGCAACACCAGCGGTTGTTGGTGATTTACCATCGCGGTAGTAAAAATTTGCCACCGTCACAGCCCTAGGTGTGCGCGGGACTGTTTTTTTTTCCGGCCTGCTCTCGCTAGGTTCTATTCCTCACCCAACTTAAAAGCTCCCACTCAACATTCACTTTGTGTTGATCCGCTATCCACTTAGAATGATTTTCTTCCTGACTCAACGTATCCACATTGTTCAGGAATGATTTGAAGAATATGATAGAGACATTAATGCTTTTATTCAGCAAAAATGCATTAAATTGTATTAAAATTGCATTAAAATGCATTAAATTAAAAATATTAAGTATTATAACTGTTTTAAACACTGATAATAATAATGGAAAATGTTTCTTGAGCATCAAATCATCATATTAGAATGATTTCTGAAGGATCATGTGACACTGAAGACTGGAGAAATGATGCTGAAAATTCAGCTTTGATCACAGGAATAAATTCCATTTTAAATATATAACAAAAGAAAATAGTTAATTTAAACTGTAATAATATTTCACAGCACTAATGTTTTTACTGTATTTTTGTTCAAATAAATGCAGCCTTGGTGAGCTTAAGAGATTTCTTTCAATGGCATCTTATCATCCTGGTATGTTAAATTATATATTACAATATATAACATTTTAAATTTCAGCACATACTGTTTAATGGCATATTAAAATGCTATATTGCTGGTTTCCGTTTGTACATAATGGGTTCTCAAAAGCTTTAAAGTGTCTTAAAAGAGATGAGGTGAATTAGATTCTTACTATTATTTGACCCAAAAAGATGTACAAACGTTCCTGCGGCTTCTCTTTGGAGGTATCTCTGTTTTTTTTTTGTGGTTTTAGTCCTGTTGAATAAGGGATTAAACCTAATCTTTGATCTCAGGAAAGTCAATAGCAAAATTATATGCAGTTTAAAAGAAGGTTTGGGAAGCTTAAGGGAAGAGCCACGCTTGGGTTAGAGGCTATTGTGGATGGATTTGAAAGCAAACTGTTTATGATAACGAGAATTAGAGAGATCTGTTCAGGCTGAATTAGGCTGACGCACATATGAAATGTGCCTGGTAGACTGTATTAAGTGTGTGTGTGCATGTGTGTGTGCCTGGTATTCCCTACATTATGGGGAATGTCCCCACAAGGATAGCAATACCAGTAATTTTTGTCCTTGTGGGGACATTCTTTGGTCCCCATGAGGAAAACAGCTTATAAATCATACGAAATGACTTTTTTTGAAAATGTAAAAAGGTATAAACATAGAAACCCAACATGTGTGTTTGTGTGTACACTACACTAGAGTACTTAAGAGATAAGAAGTATGAACACAAACACATTACAATGACATGGGAGTTTAGTTGAGAAAATTTTGTCTGTCATTATGACACTTCTGCTGAAAAGGAAATGAGGTATGAATTTTAATTTCTGTCTGCAAATATACAAGTCCTTTAGATAAAGAGCATAATTAAAAAATGTTGCTCTTGGGGAAGACATGTTTGTGTTGCTATGGGAATGAGAGCCACTTGTCTTAATATCTGTCAGGCCACTTCCAGTGTGGATGTACTCACACACATTACTACCAAAGAGGTGCGCACTAATAATACATACAAAAACTTTTTCATTAGTGTTTGCTAAGGCAAGCTCAAAACCCATAATCATTAGTGTTACACTTCCTCATGCACTGTTTGTGCTATGGCCATGAATGATATCTAAATAATATGGCTTGTAGAGGAAAGATATTCTATTACTGTACTTTTCTAAGTGATCATGCTTATACATTTAGGAGCCAAATCTAGAAGATAAAGAATAGAGCGGTGTATTTTTGTAGGCCATCCCGTAAGTCAGCATCACCCTGGTTCCCTCTACTAAAAACAGAATATGTTTTTTCTATTGGCTTTTGGATTATAGCAGAAAATAAGATCTGTGGCTAACAAAAGTTAATGATTCTTACATTTTGTTCCAGATAACCTTCATAAATGAATGAATTGTCGAGATACAGTATAATCACCAGAAGTAAAAAGCTAAAGATATAAACAAACTACACCATGGTCTCACGACTTCAACGTCACCACCACTATTTCAACAACCCTTTCAGATTTTATCTAAAATCTACAAGTTGGAAAGTTTGAGTTAGAATAGTTTGCAAGAATGTGACTAAAAGTATTGATGAGTAGATTTTTCTGCTTGGTACGAGGATGGTTAATGTCCCCTGGGTATTACTGATGTATTTTATGTCATAGAATAAAACTTAAAAATATCTTGAGCTTGTGTTAACCACAGACCTTATTTTAGGCATTTAACCAAAAACCCAATCAAAAAACACATTGACTTTGGGATATAGCACAGTAAATCATAAAGACTTTAAAGGTCCCGTTCTTCGTGATCCCATGTTTCAAACTTTAGTTAGTGTGTAATGTTGTTGTTAGAGTATAAATAAAATCTGTAAAATTTTAAAGCTCAAAGTTCAATGCCAAGCGAGATATTTTATTTAACAGAAGTCGCCTACATCAAACGGCCAGTTTGGACTACATCCCTCTACTTCCTTCTTTAATGACGTCACTAAAACAGTTTTTGACTAACCTCCGCCCACAGGAATACACAAGAGTTGCGTTTGTAGAGTGTGTTTGTCGCCATGTCGTCGAAACGCTGTTATTTTCATCCCGCAGTCCAATCACCGGGTCTGATTCCGGCTCAAATTGATAGGGTAAAATTAAAGACATGTTTACAATAACACTGAGCGCGTGCATCTCCACGTTATGGTAAGAGGCGTGACCTTTCCGGGCAAGGAGCGCTAAGCTGCTGTCGAATCACAACACAGGAACCGCTGGCACAATCAGAACTCGTTACGTATTTCTGAAGGAGGGACTTCATAGAACAAGGAAGTCATCAGCCCGTTTTTATGACAGTGGAAACAGCGGTATACAGATAAGTAAATTATGTGAAAAATACTGTGTTTTTTACACGCGAAACATGAACACATGTTATATTGCACATTATAAACACAATCAAAGCTTCAAAAAACCACGAAAAACGGGACCTTTAAGCTGGGCTCTGGACTCCAGCCAGTAAGCAACCAGAAAGTTAAACACCCTAGCAACCACCTAGTAACACCCTAGTAACCTCCCATAACACCATAGCAATGTATGAAAACTATCTACAGTCCTTGGCATCATTGCTGTTAGTTCTGCACAGATACGACCATTCAAATTTACTTAAGGAAAAGTAAAAGTCATGTTACCACCAGTGTCTATTATGTTTGAGCTGTTTATGCAAGGACAAAAACCATAACAATATCTATGAAGTTTTAATAATCATTCTAATTCTATGAGAATAGCGAGTCCACACCACAACTATAACAATAACAGAGGAACAATATTGTTGGAATCACTTTCAGAGCACTTTTTTACAGGTCGCCTGTTTTTTTTCTGAAAAAAAAAAAAAAAAAAAAAAACAGTGTCCACCTGACTTTAAAGAACTCAAGCAGTTAAAGTGGCAGAGGACAAAACTGCAGCACATAATAAACAGAACGATATAATTTGTGGATGCTAATATACAGTAGTTATCGTTATCGTGCTTGGTGTGAACGTTCCTTAAAGGGAAAGCTCACCAAAAACAAAAAGAAAATTATTTAATTATTTACTCACCCTCAAGCCATCCTAGGTGTATATGGCTATCTTCTTTCAGAATAACACAATCGGAGATATATTTAAAAATATCCTTAGTCTCCAAGGTTTATAATGGTTGTGAATGGCAACCCAAATTTTAAAGACAAAAATAAAAGCACCCATCTATAAAAAAATGAATCCATACGACTCCAGGGGGTTAATAAAGGCCTTCTGAAGTGAATCGATGCATTTGTTTAAGACAAATATCCTTATTTAAAACTTTATAAAGTAAAATAATCCAGCACGACAGCCATACGCATAGGACGTATGTCCAAAAAGCGCCAACTTCCGCGACATAGTACACAATACCATAATGTTCTACACTATGCCATGACGTACTAGTGTTGTCAAAAGTACCGACTTCGGTACCTTTCGGTACTGAAATTTTAAAAACGTGACGCTTTGAGTGCTGTTGAGCGGATTCGTAAACATCTCTGATTGGCCATTGTGTTGACGCGCTCATCGGATATGCCTGTGATTGGCTACAATGATCAACGCGTGGGAGCATTTGAAAGCACACGGAAGTGTTTGAATTTGAAAGCGTTTTGAAAGTGGGAGCACGAGCGATTGAAAGCAGGCGTCTAACAGTGGACCGATCCGCGATAGACGCCTGCTTTAAAACGCTCCCGTGTGTATCTGTGTAAGCGCTTAGTGAAGAGATTAATTGATGACTATTTACAACGTTTTTACAGCGTTGATCATTGAAGCCTATCACAGACATATCCGATGAGCTGTGAAAACAACGGCCAATCAGAGATGTTTACGAATCCACTCAACAGCGCTCAAAGCGTCATATTTTTTAAATTACAGAAGTCGGTACTTTTGACAACACTATGACGTACTACGCATTATAGTAATATAGTAGTAGTATTGTCATGTCATTGTGTACTACGTCGAGGAAATTAACGCTTTTTGGACTTACATCGAATGCGTATGGCTGTCACGCCCGGAAGCTCGTTATTTTACTTAAAATAGCTTTAAATAAGGATACTTATTTACAAACGCATTGATTTGTTTCAGAAGGCCTTTATTAACACCCTGGAGTCGTATGGATTCATTTTTTTATGGATGGGTTCATTTTTTTGTCTTCAAAATTTGGGCTGCCATTCAAAACCATTGTAAACCTTGGCTTAAGGGTGAGTAAATAATGGAATAATTTTCATTTTTTGGTGAACTATCCCTTTAATATACATGCGTCTTAGTACAAGATACTAACTGTTCAAGTTCTTTAAACAAACACACACACACACACACACACACACACAAACACATTGGGTTTCCATGTTTTATGGGTACTTTCCATAGACATAGTGATTTGTATACTGTACAAACTGTATATTCTATTCACCTATACTAACCCTACACCTAAACCTTCCCATCACAGAAAAGTTTTAGCAGTTTTACATTTTCAAAAATCTTAATTTCATATGATTTATAAGCCATTTTCTTCATGGGGACCAAAAATGTCCCCACAAAGACAAGGATTTTGGATATTGGCAACTTTGTGGGGACATTTTTCCCCATAACGTAGGGTTTACCAGGACCACACACACACACACACACACACACATACACAAACACTCATTGTTTAGCCCAAATAAACCACTCTCTGTTCTCCAGCAACACCCCCTTAAAAAAGCCTAACAAAAGGTGTGTGTGACAAACACATTCCCCAAGACACAAGAACAACTATTGTGAAAGATGTTGTACATAATTATAAAATGGTAAAATCTGCTCATGACCGCATACACACACACACACACACACACACAGATGGGTATGCTGTAATTTTTGAGAGAGTGAGACCCTCCCAGCTGTCTTTGGCTGCAGCTGCATATTGCTCATTTTCATCCTCACTGGAGCAGGAGAGAGAGAGAGACAGAGAGGAAGGGTAGAGCCAGAACGGAGTGCTGCCAACTGCATAATGATCTCAAATAACCCGGCCACTCTCCTCTTTGCTTTGCCTGCAACAACTTCCTCACTCATTCACTCACACACACACACACACACACACACTCCTTGACCCTCTTATTTTTCCCTCCCGTCTTCCTCGATTCATACGGCTCCTCTCATGGGTCTTTCTGTGTACAATAATAAATTTTTATGGCATACAAACAGTATCAACAATTACAAATGAAAGCAATTTCTGGAGCTGATTGCAGGTATTAAATACATAACTGAATGAACACATCACTCTCAGTGTTATGAATGTTGTAAAAGGTTATACATTTCTTCAACTGTATTTAGAGTCTAAGATATAAACACCATACTCTAAACACACTTTGACTTTCTGTGCTTAATTAATTCATTAGGTATTCATGAACTGTATTTATGTATTCTTTAAGTGTTCATAAGATGCTCATAATGTTTACTTTAAGTTTTCATCACGTTTTCTATATGTTTGGTTTATGTGTTTATAAGGTATTCATAAGGTTCGTATTATTTCAAGGTGTTCATATGATTTTCATACTGTATTCATAAAAAAGGAATACCAGTCAATACTAATAAAGAAATGTAACAATTCCAGTTAGTTTATATACATTTTTTAAGTAAAAATTATTATTTGGTGTGGTATCAAAATTGGTATCAAAATCATAAAATTGTATTGTCATAAAATGTAATCAGTTATTGAAATGATCATCTATCATTACATGTTCGTTAGGTTTCTACTAGGGGTGTGACGAGATCTCGTGGCACGAGATCTCGCGAGACTAAACTGTGACGAGATTTCTCGTCGAGGCGAAAAGTAGTCTCGTGATGTTGCCATGACAGAGTGTTAGGATGATTAGGAAAGAATATGCCACCGCTACGTTTACATTATGCCTCCACTGTCGTTTTGCTTTGTATTTAAATAAAAAAAAACATTTAATTCAGTTGGATAACGGTCGCCGCCGCTCCATATTTACAGAGTACGCGCGACCGTTTAAAAGTGAAAGTAAACGCGCGCGCGCATTCAAACGTGATTTCAATACCCCGCATTTTGAAAGCGGCTCACTGATGAATACAGATATCTCTCAATATGAAAGCTATTTTAGGCTGGGCAGTGTAGTTGTAACCATCTCTCAGCTCTGTATCAAAGAAAAATTTGGTCTTATTTGATCTTTGAATATTGAGAGAGTGCGATTATGGTTGCACTTATTGTAAAGTGTTACCATAAAAATGAATAACAGTTTTCTCTTCTTCTTATTTACTAGTACAAACAATAAGGTTTCATTTGTTAACATTAGTTAATGCACTGTGAACTATCATGAACTAACAATGAATGACTATTTTTATCAACTAACAAAGATTAATAAATACTGTAGCAAATATATTGCTTGTTGTTAGTTGATGTTGGTTAATACATTTAATGTTAATAAATGAGACCTTATTGTAAAGTGTTACCATTTTTATTTATACTGTTTTTATTTCTGTGATCAGTTTGAGGAAAGGAGTTCAGTTAGGAGGTCAAAAGCTGTAGAAGCTCATAATTCATGTACAGTAAGGTCTGAAGAGACTGAAATCACACAGGAGGGAAGTCAGTCAGTTGAGTTAGTGGCAAAACCTTTTACATTACTTGAGTATTGTTGTCTTTTACTGCATATGATAATTCAGTCTCAGAAAGTAGAACTGAAATGACATTCATTACAGATTAGTTAAAACATTTCAAATACACCTGCAGAATATTTTTTCTAGTCATGTATTTCGCCATCTTGTCTCGTCTCGTGAACTCAATCTCGAGTCTCGTCTCGTCTCGTGAGATACTGGTCTCGTCACACCCCTAGTTTCTACACTCAAAAATAATTTGGTGCTAATGCAAATTAATTTGTTAAAATAAGCAAATACAACACAATCCTTGAACATTTTCATGATCATTGCTGATAATATCCTGTCAGTCAAAAGGGGGTGTCAGTACTGTATCCTGTCAGTACTGTGTGTGAAGAAAATGTCTCTTGAGTTGAATTTAGAGCTATCTACGCGACAATACGGCATTAAAGGTGCCCTAGAATCAAAAATTGAATTTACCTTGGCCAGTGATGGGAATAACGGCGTTACTAACGCCGTTACTTTTTTCAGTAAGGAGTAATCAAACAAATTACTTTTTCTCCCGTTACAACGCCGTTACCGTTACTGGCAAAAAAAATTACACGTTACTATTGAGCTCACTGAAGCAGTTTTCATCCGAATAAGCTCTCTCTCGTAGGACCTGCAAAGTTTTTTCTCTGGTGTGTGCTGCGGTTAGTCATACACACTGATAATTTAAACTGATAATAATGTACGATGCTCTGTCTGTGTGTGTGTGTGTGTGTGTGTGTGTGTGTGTGTGTGTGTGTGTGTGTGTGTGTCTCAGAGCATGCGAGCGTGAGCTCAAGCCAGAATACCCTTTGTGACATGCTGGATCAAAAATATGTGAAATAAGTTTTTCTAGTCGACTAGTAGTTGTTCATTTAAGCTATTAGTTGACTAATCACATTTATATTAATTTAATTTCTTAAATACTGGAGAGAATAAACTAATAATGAGCGTTTATGTAATATAGGCTATGCACTCAAGCGCACGCATAACGCCTGCCATAAAGAACCGGCAAAAGTAATAATTATGAATATGACAATAAACAGCAAGGATACATTTTAATTGTTTATTAATAATGTAATGTTTTCTGAATCAGTGTCGGCTGCAAAGATGAAGTTGACATTGCTGACTCTCATCATCTCCGCATATACTGGACGCGCCTAGAGAAAGAATGTATATTTCATTCGGGTTAGGCTACATAATCAGAGTAGCCTTTTTCTTTTCATTTTTAGATATTTAAAATTTTCTATAGATATATTTCTCATGTCTGTGAGGCAAGCAGCCTATACGCTGAGTTTCAGTTCATTTAGTCTATCAGACGCGCTCCAGTTCACGCGCCAGTGATTGCGCCCGCACATCCATGATTATATTGTCTGCTATATTTGCTTCTTATTTATTAAATCCAGGCAATTGGTTGATGAAACATTGATTAAAATTAAGATAAACTTTTTACAAAATGAAATTCACTTTAAAGAAAGGCTTTCTATAAAACAAAACTTAATGAAGTGGTCAAAATCATGTCTGACCCATTCCATGTCTCCCGATATATTGCGCATCTTATGATGCATCTTACTCATGATGTTCACTTTTCATAATCAAGTAAATGAATTTAAAACATAACATAGGATTATTTAAACATATATATGAAACTACATTTTCTTTAATGGCTACGAACATGTATTGTACAGTACAGAGAAATTTCATAAGCAAGAGTGGATCATGAGTGACGAGTCGGATCAGGAATTATTTATTCTTAAACTTATATTTAATAATGGGGGCATTCAAGTTATTTGAAATATTTTAATTTTTTTTAAAGTAACGCAATAGTTACTTTCCCTGGTATTAGTTACTTTTCTAATGATGTAACCCAGTTACTAACTCTGTTACTATTTGTGAGAAGTAACTAGTAACTATAACTAATTACTTTTTTAAAGTAACGTGCCTAAAGTAACACTGACCTTGGCATAGCTGAATAACAAGAGTTCAGTACATGGAAAAGACATACATTGAGTTTCAAACTCCATTGCTTCCTCCTTCTTATGTAAATCTCATTTTTTTAAAAGACCTCCGAAAAACCGGTGAATCTCAACATAACACCGACTGTTACGTAACAGTCGGGATCATTAATATGTACGACCCCAATATTTGCATATGCCAGCCATGTTCAAGGCATTACACAAGGGCAGCCAGTATTAACGTCTGGATCTGTGCACAGTTGAATCATCAGACTAGGTAAGCAAGCAAGGACAATAGCGAAAAATGGCAGATGGAGCAATAATAACTGACATGATCCATGATTACATAATATTTTTAGTGATATTTGTGAATTGTCTTTCTAAATGTTTCGTTAGCATGTTTCTAATGTACTGTTACATGTGGTTAAAGTTACCATCGTTTCTTACTGTATTCACGGAGATGAGAGCCGTCGCTCTTTTCATTTTTAAACACTTGCAGTCTGTATAATGCATAAACACAACTTCATTCTTTATAAATTTCTCCAACAGTGTGTAATGTTAGCTTTAGCCACGGAGCATAGCCTCAAACTCATTCAGAATCAAATGTAAACATCCAAATAAATACTATAGTCACATGATCCGACGAATGCATGCAGCATGCATGACGAACATCTTGTAAAGATCCATTTGAGGGTTATATTAGCTGTGTGAACTTTGTAAATGCATGTATTATAGTCGAGAGCTCGGGGGCAGGGAGCGCGCGATTTAAAGGGGCCACAGCCTGAATCGGTGCATAGTTAATGATGCCCCAAAATAGGCAGTTAAAAAAATTAATTAAAAAAATCTATGGGGTATTTTGAGCTGAAACTTCACAACACATTCAGGGGACACCTTAGACTTATATTACATCTTGTAAAAACTGGTTCTAGGGCACCTTTAAGAGTTAAAAAATAACAACATTAAAGCAGCCTCCATTTCACAGTTTTTCCCTACAACAAACATTATTTGTAGCGCGCCGAGTGTCTGCAGCGGTCACAATAAAGATGAGAAAATGGCAGAATCTAAGCACAGCAGTTATTATATTACACACAAACTCAAAATAAAAAAAAATACTCACAGAAAACAGACAATGAAATTAATAAAACACAGAGCAAACTAACCAATCAATGAAACAAACACCAGGTGTGTAACTCAGTCAATGAAAAACCATACCCACCCACATAAGAAACAAACACAGATTACCCAAAACATATGCCCCCCCATCATTATTAATAACAAACATCAAAAATACAAAGAGTCCAACAGAGGAGGGCAAGAGGGGGCTTAAGTGGGAGAAGCAGAGCAGTCACACCAGACAACCACAGGATCCAGAGAGGAGCAGACAACAGGGAGAGCCAGGGAGGAGACGACAGAGGCAGAAGCCAGGGAGGAGACAACGTCTGGAGGAACCAGGGTGGAAACCCCAGCAGAACTCCCAGGATTTAAACCCACGTCAGAGTCGAGGGAGGGAGGAGCCATGGCAGGGACTTGACAGGCAAAACCAGGGGGCTGACCGACCTAGACGTAGCTGATGGTTGTGGAGACCCAGGCGAAGCAGGAGATCTGATGAGACCGGGTGACACAGAAGGACTAAGGTCAGAGCTGCGGGGATGAGCGGATAAGGCGAAGCCAGGGTGCAGGAGGACTGAGCTGAAGCCGGTGATCCCGAGGACTGAGGTGGAGCCAGATGGAAGGAGAAGCCCGACGGAGCAAAAGGGGTAGAGGGACGAGTCACAGACGAAGACCCGTAAGTCCATGGCGACGGTGGAGCAACGACTGACAAAGGCAGAGCTGGAGGGATGAGGTGGAGCCGTATGGACAATGGTGGATGGTTCCACACCATCCCCTCATATTCCACCAGTATTTTCTCAGTGACGGACGATGTTGCTGGCTCACACACCTGGTCAGACTTGTTCTCTGGGGCGATATATGGCTCAGGCATCAGCTCTGGCTCTGCGTCTGTGGTGGGCTCAGGCTTCACGTCCGTTGGGGCGTGGCGGCGGGTGGCACAAACTGAGCAGCGTGGACAGTTGCATTGTGAACCTCCACTATCTCACCGATGATAAAATGGAATCCATAGTAAAAAAGGACCCAGTCCACAAACTCCTTGAAGCTCCCTCGAGGTCCGTCTCCAGGCAGTCTGGCTCGTTTTGGCATTTAGGCCTACCCGGAAAAACACAGAGGCTGTCTTCATTGAAGTGTACCAGATGGACAAGGTCTAAAAATTCTTCTGTGTGTCTCTCAAGGGAGCAGTCCCTCTGGGAGAGGAGGAGGATTCAAACTGCCACTAGATCCATATGTGTTCAGTCTGTTCTTCTGTCAGCAATGGTTGCAACAAAGATGAAGAAAACGGCAGGACCTAAGCGCAGCAGTTATTTTATTAAACAAAAATTCAAAATATATATATATTTTTTTAGAATACTCTGGACTAGAAACAACCAACAGAAACAGAACAACCAACAATATCTGACGAGAACAGACAATGAACTGAACAAAACCAAACACAGGGCTTAAACAGAGCAAACTAACCAATCAATGAAACAAGCCACAGGTGTATAACTTAATCTATAAAAAACCATAGAAACAAACTGAAACACAGGAAACTGAACTGAAACACATCAAACCCACCCAAAACAGAAACAAACACAGATTACCCATGACAATGAGAGGGCACCCTGTATAGGCCTAGTTTACAGATTAGTTGTAAGAGATTTTTTTCCTTAAGAAAATCAAACTATCGATATCGGCAGATATCATTCTGAATAATCAGCTCTTGGTATCAATGGAGAAATTTAGTATTTGAGCATCTCTAGTAATTTTATGTGTTTGTCAGTAAAGGGAAAGACCTGTTAGTATTTAATGTTCAGTTATATTGGAGATTTCGAAGAGTTTTTGTAGTTACACTGTGCTGAAGGGTGGGTGTGTTTCACTCAATCAACTACAATTGTGTAACTGTGACAGTACAGAGACCATGCTCTTCCTACTTGCTTATTATATACAATGCATACAATAATAAATAAAATTGTCTTCAGCATACTAACATGTACTATTGTAAATATGACATGGAACTTAATTGTATTAAGTTGGTTCATGAAAACATTTGTATAAATGAAATTGTTATTCTTGTTGTACCAACTTGAACTTCAGAATTGCATGTAAAAGTTTTCCTTAATTTAATGAAGTTCATTGAAATTTTTTTATTGAAAATAAAAACCTAATTTACTTCAGAATTGTGTTGCTGTTTTCACAATACAATCTTTCATTATTTGTCAGAAAAATGTCACAATGTAAGCATGTCACATGTAGGCATGTGACGGTATCAAATTTTCATATTATCACAATATTGAAATAAGTCACAAAAAAAGTGTTGTCATAGTATAATAGGTTTAAGAACTCTTTCTTATAACAAAAAGAACACCGAACATTTAAATACAATAACGCAATACACAAAAAATTATAAAGTAAAACGTTTCAAACAGATTTAAGTGCAAAAGAATTATAAAAAACAACAGGTAACACTTTATAATAAGGTCTCATTATTTAACGTTAGTTAATGCATTAACTATGATTAAGAATGAGTAATAACTATATTTGTTACAGAAGTTATTTGTTTTTGTTAATGTTAGTTAAAAATACAATATTAATATTATATTATAATATTAATATAAAGGCTTTATAAAGGTTAATATAATGCCCCCCAGGGTAAATAACAAAAATGTGCAGATTTAAATATGTCACTGCTGATAAAACACTGATGAGAATGTTGCTTGTTTCAGAATAAAATATATTTACAACACACACACACACACACACACACAAATCCTTTTTTTTCCAGACAAGCTACTTTTTACTCTGACAAGTAAATGGCCAATTTAGTTGTCCAAAGGACAAGCAAAAAACAAGGCTTAATGTTGAGCATTGTATTTTGTATTTATATTCTCTGCTTTAATGGTAGTATCACTCTTATATTTGATACTGACACAAAGGAGAAGGCACAGGCCTACAGATTTTATTGTCATCAGATGTAGCTTTGCACACTACCAGCATCTATACATGATTTTGATCAGCATTTTATTGTTCATAGCACCCCCCCCCACACACACACACAAATCCCAATTTAACACCTGATTATATCTAAACATTTGAACCACTGACCCAACCGGGCTAGTAGAAAAAAATCCTTAGCATTGAACCCTGCTGAAATATGCACTGTGCTATTAAATGAAAGATATATGATATTATAGAATGAAAGATCTATGATAGCAATAGAATGAACAGTGGAAGTAACAGAAGCGTGTACAATACATTTTCACAGGCATAATTACGCATGAAAATAACTGAAGGAAATATATATATTTGCTAAACAAATTAAACCAATGAATATTCTTTTGGTTTCTCTACCTAATATATTTCAAAATTACAAATACAATGAAAATTCAGGTATCAATATCGGTGAGTACTAAAAATGAAAGTATCGGTATCGGCCTATTTCTGGAAAAAGGTGTATCAGTGCATCCCTAGATAGTATGCTATATGTTTAAATATTTTCCAAGCAAGTTACATTTTTCAGTACGGCTTCATTTTACTGCATGTGGCTCTAATTAGCAATTAGCTCAAAGCCACCCTGACCCCCTTTGTCCAGCCTTTGTCCAGGCTTTCCAATAGCCTTGGCAGTAGCACAGCAAAACTGTGTTTCATAGAGAAGATGGAAGAAAATCAATTCCCCTGAAGAAAAGAAGACAAAACACATCCTTCTCTGTGAATGTTGCTGTGACAGCTACTCAGCCAAGACATCATATTTCCACTCCAGAATCAACACAGAAACTGTTCTCCACCTTCTCCATCGTTACTGACCTCCTTCACCATCCACATTCAACACAGAACTCCTGAACTCTCTCAAACTATCTTCTCCAAGAAATCTCCTCTGATCTTTTGCCTTACCCATTTTCTGCCACCTTCTCAAATGGTTCGGCTCCATCAGAATCCATCAGTATACAACATAAAATAGGCTGTGTTCCATCATTCATATTCCGTCATCATGTCAATCAGAAGCATTATCCAATCACACACTTTCTCTTACCACTGAATTGTAGTGATGCTCCGATCCGCCTTTTTCACTTCCGATACCAATTCCGAATACCTGGGATTCAGTATCGGGCAATACCGATACTGATCTGATATTCAAGTATTAATTAAAAAAAAGTGCTGAATTACCTAATGAACTGTATGTCTCGTTGTGTGTAAGAGACATCAGGCTTGACTTAAACATTACTTTCCTAACTTTGTAAAACAAAATAACAACCAGACACAAATGTAGTGAATTATTGTAATAACATTTCGCAATATTACTGTTTGTATTATGTTTTTGCAACAAATAAATGCAGCCTTAGTGAGCAGAAGAGACTTCTTTCAAAATCATTAAAAAAACAAAAAAACAAAACAAAACAAAAACAAAAAAACAACCGACCCCAAACTTGTGAACAATAGAGTGTCACAAACTTAGCAAAACTAAGTGTGTGATCGACCAAATAAATCATGTGACTGAGAAGCTCATTCCAGAGAACAGAGTTGTGGCATAGAGAACCACTAATGGACACCAAGTCCTTTGTTTCAAGCTCAGGCTGAAGTTGTACAAACTGAAAAACATGAAACACACACTAATACAGAACAGTGTTTGAGTATATGTGTCGGAGCAGACTGTGACAGTCAGAGTACAGAAGCTATAGAGGGTCTGCTGAAGCCATTATGGGTGTACAGTATCATAACTAACAGCTGGACCCCCTCTCTCCATTTCCCACTTTCTCTCATTGTTCAAGACTCATTGTTCATTTCCTCATGCTTTGGCCTTTTCCCAGATGAGAACAGGGGTCAGGGCAGCTCAAAAACATAACCCCATTTTACTCTGAGGAGAGATAAAAAAAAAAACAAGTTTCTCTTTCGAACCAAGGTAATATAATAATTACTCTCTGAATCATTGGTAATTTCTTTGTGCGATATGACCAAAATCTAATTTCACAATTTGAGAAATATTATTTTACAATAACGATATATTTCTTTTGTAATTAAAAAGAAAGAATCAATATACAAAAAATAGGATAAATACAATTGAATAAATATTAAAAATTACATAATTTTTTCCCGGTGCAGTATGTAGTACTGAATAATTAAATGTAAAAATAAAACACTGCATAGTCTTCACTGTATGAATTAAATTGTTTCTTATTCTTTATAAATTACAAATTGTATTCTTATTAAAAATACAAGATATTCAGTCAAGATCAGTGAGTGATTTTTTATGTCTTTTGTGGTTTGATTAACATTGAAGTCAGCATGAAAAGTAAGTTGCGATAGTCTTTTCTTCCCTACTGTGACATATATCTAAGAGAAAAAGCTTCTTGAACAAGAAAAAATGTAGGGCGGGACTTGATTTTGTCCATGGGGAATTGATAAGATGGTTGTGGTCTACTATTGGTTGATCTCATGTGAGTGACAGGTTGCCCCGCCCTCGTGACAGTAAACACATCATCAGAGAAGAGAAGAGATGTTGCTGCGAGAAGGAGGGGAAGTTATTTTGATTAAAGATTAAGAGGGCACATGAATTTAAAAAATAATAATGTGCACGAATAAATCATTTATAATAAATACTGCAATATTCCATAAAAATACGAATTGTCAATTTTGATTTCATGGGGATTTTGACCCTCAGGGGTCTGAGGATTTTTGGGGCCCTGAAGAAGTTTTGACATGCCCTGACATTTGTGCTTTTTTCAGTTGTTCATAAACATATTAATGACAAAAGTGTCATTACACTGTATTCAGCACAAACTAGGCTACAATAATATGTGAGGAACATGTATGTACATGTTTGTGTTTTTGAAGGAATAACGTTTATGCGTGGTTATTGAAAAAACAAAAAACTTAAGTCACTGAAATAAGGCCAAAAAATATATATTAAAACTGTGTTAAAAAGGATTCTGGGTATTGGAGGTTGTAGACTAGAGTTTTTGCTTCAGAATGAAGTAAAAATTATCCTTCCTACTCCTTCATATAAAACAATAGAGAGATTTAAATTTTCTAAGACACTTTTGGTCAAGAAACACAGTATGCGTGGAGGCGTGAATCATCATGAATAATGGGCCATTTACACCTGAGAAGACAAAAGAATTGAATAATAATGACCTGAAATGACTTGCATATTAATGAGGCCTTTCAGTCAGGTAGGCTGTGAAAAAACCCTCTGTGATCATGCTGATAACAGGATTAAAGTCCACTCAGGACAAAAAAAAAACATGATTTTTGTGATCTCATGCATGCACGTATTATTGCACATGATATGAAGAAAATTTTGTATAGGCCTATGTTAAATTCACAGTACCAGTCAAAAGATTGAACACATTGCCATTATAATGTTTTTAAAAGAAGTCTCAAGTCTCTAACCAAATAATGGTTTTCTATTTTAATATACTTTCAAATATAATGTATTTCTGTGATGCAAAGCGTCTGAACATTCCTACCTCTAGGGCATTTCATATAGGATACTATATTTGTTATATTATAGAGCCTAAATGTTGATGTGCTGTTGACAAACTATATGGCACAGATGGCAGCCAGTTTATTAGGCTTTAGTCTTTTTTAACATCATGCACATCCTGCTTTTTTCTCATTCACAAATGTTTCTTTTTCACTCTGAAGTTACTTTTAGTGGTAATGTACGTATATATACACATGTATACATTTTATATTATTGCCACAATATATATCGTCATACCGCCTAGCCCTACTGCGCACATACAACATGTGCTCTTGTGGTGACAGGGAGCCATGTAAAAATATAAATGGATGACGGTTTTGCACTAAGCATGGACAAAGCATCAGTTTGTGAAAGGAATGGCAGTGTCAGGTAAACGTAAAGCAGACGATGAATCTACCTCAAATGTCACAACTACCAAAACACCAAGTGTCTCTAAACCAGACACGCCAATGCAAATAGAGCCCATTATAAACAGTGATGCTGTCTACACTGGATGCGGCGCAATGCGACTCGACAAATCCCTGACAGTAAACTGATGCCCTGTTTGTGTCCACACACGGAGAAAGACAAGAAAATATGACGAGGAATATCTCTCCCTCGGATTCACCAGTACAACGGTGGGTAATGAAGAGAAACCACAATGTGTGTGTGTGCCTCAAAATATTAGCTTCTGACAGTATGAAGCCAAACAAGTTAAGACGCCACTTAGAGACTCACATCACAAACACAAAGAGAAGACTGACAAGTTCTAGAACTGTATTAATAACAATGTTTCAGATAAATCCTACAAAGATTCTGCAAGTAAGTACTTCTCATGTGTGAGAGTGTCTTTATGTGGGTGCATGTAGGTGGGGGGCTTGAAAATATTTTCTTCTACAAAAGAGGGGCCCAGCAGAAAAAGTTTGCAAACGTCTGGTTTAGAGCTACATAAGGATTATGAATTCTTTTGAATATTTTTGTCAAGCATGCTTTCTCAGAGCCCTTTTTTATTGAGAGGTGTTAACAGCCATGAACCTAATTCAGTTCAAGTGTTATTAATGATAAGTCTTATGATTTGACTTAAAAGATTGACATAAAAGATTTTGCTCTTTTATGTGTTACACTTTTTACTCATGTAAAGAAGAAAGAATTTATCTTCTGGTTAATTTATGTGTTGGGAAAAGACAAAAGTACTAGCACAAAATTTGGAGGTTGGAATAAAGAGAAAATGAGGCTTATAAAAGTAGAAAAACACTGCTCACTTTTAAAGGGTTAGTTCACCCAAAAATGAAAATTCTGTCATTTATTACTCACCCTCATGTCGGTAAAAACAAAATGACGAAATAACGACTTATTTAGTGATGGCCGATTTCAAAACACTGCTTCATGAAGCTTCGGAGCGCAATGAATCAGCTTGTCGAATCATGTTTCGGATTGTGTGTCAAACCGCTAAACTGCTGAAATCATGTGACTTTGGCGCTCTGAACCGCTGATTCGACACGCTGATTCATTATGCTCCGAAGCTTCCTGAAGCAGTGTTTTGAAATCGGCCATCACTAAATAAGTCGTTATTTAGTTTTTTTTGCGCTCCAAAAATATTCTTGTTGCTTTATAATATTAACATTGAACCACTGTACTCACATCAACTGATTTAAATATGTTTTTAGTACATTAATGGATCTTGAGAGAGGAAATGTCATTGCTGGCTATGGAGGCCTCACGGAGCCATCAGATTTCAACTAAAATATCTTAATTTGTGTTCTGAAGATGAACGAAGGTCTCACGGATGTGGAACGGCATGAGGATGAGTAATAAATGACAGAATTTTCATTTTTGGGTGAACTAACACTTTAATGTGGAATGCAGCTCATTAGTGTCAAATGTATTGTATTTTGCCTGAAATAACAAAAAAATTCTCAAAAGAATACCACATGATTACATTTAATATTTAATAAAACTGTAATTAGTAAGTCATCTGTCCAAATTCATTTACTCACCCTTATTCCAAACCTTTCTTTTTTATCCATTTGTGTGTAAGATAACTAATGTAAACTCAGGTTTACTGTCAGGTCTCCTCTCTCTCTTTTGCTCCCAGACTGCATCACAGCTCACAGCTAATTTTAGACAAATCCAAAATAGAAAAGAACCTTCATCTAGAAGCCACTCTTACCCCTGATGAACAGATAAGACAGCACAATGTCTGTTCAAACATTAAACTTGTGTAATTTGTAACAAACGTGCACGTGTACTAATTTATTTACAACTCTAAAGGCCAAAAATGAACCACCACCTAAAATTAACACTCACCAAGTGCCAAACGTGAGTAGATTTTGGCTTCAATGAGTAAATTAGTTTATATAAATTGCAACATGTTTTGAATTTAAAGGTGCCCTAGAATTAAATATTGAATTTACCTTGGCATAGTTGAATAACAAGAGTTCAGTACATGGAAATGACATACAGTGAGTCTCAAACACCATTGTTTCCTCCTTCTTATATAAATCTCATTTGTTTAAAAGACCTCCGAAGAACAGGCGAATCTCAACATAACACCGACTGTTACGTAACAGTCGGGATCATTAATATGTACGCCCCCAATATTTGCATATGCCAGCTCATGTTCAAGCCATTAGACAAGGGCAGCCAGTATTAACGTCTGGATCTGTGCACAGCTGAATCATCAGTCTAGGTAAGCAAGGACAATAGCGAAAAATGTCAGTTATTATTGCTTCATCTGCCATGATCCATGATTACATGATATTTTTAGTGATATTTGTAAATTGTCTTTCTAAATGTTTCGTTAGCATGTTGCTAATGTACTGTTAAATGTGGTTAACGTTACCATCGTTTCTTACTGTATTCACGGAGACAAGAGCCATCGCTATTTTCATTATTAAACACTTGCAGACTGTATAATTCATAAACACAACTTCATTCTTTATAAATCTCTCCAACAGTGTGTAATGTTAGCTTTAGCCATGGAGCACTATCAAACTCATTCAGAATCAAATGTAAACATCCAAATAAATACAATACTCACATGATCCGATGTATGCATGCAGCATGCTGCATGACGAACACTTTGTAAAGATCCAATTTTTGAGGGTTATATTAGCTGTGTGAACTGTGTTTATGCTGTTCAAGGCAAGCGCGAGCTCCGGGGGCGGGGAGAGCACGAGAATTAAAGGGGCCGCAACCTATATATCGGTGCATAGTTAATGATGCCCCAAAATAGGCAGTTAAAAAAAATGAATAAAAAAAATCTATGGGGTATTTTGAGCTGAAACTTCACAGACACATTCAGGGGACACCTTAGACTTATATTACATCTTTTAAAAAGACGTTCTAGGGCACCTTTAAATTTAGCAATAGTTTGACTCTTATTTGGTACATTATCAAGAAATATTTATTTAAAGTTGCATTACGGAAGACGTTGTGCTTAAATATTAACTTAACTATATTACTAAAGTAAAATATATATATAAACAAAATCTAATTCATATCCTTGTCTTATCCCAATTTGCTACGTTAGGCCGACCATAATGATTTATGGTTTAGTCTGTCAGGGCAGATTTTGCAGGAGAATAGCAGGCTTCCTGTTATAGATTCTTGCGTGTTTATGTATCTGTAAAATAGCAAGTAACATGGACACTTCTAAACAGCAACCCTACTTAAAGGCAGGGTAGGTAAGAAATTTTGTTCCAAATTTGTTTAAACTTTCTATATATATACATGCATAATTAAAATGTAAGAACTCTGATAAAAAGAGTATAAAAATCGAGTGACTCTAGACCGTTTAATCTGTATTAAACACAGCTCATTATTTCCATCCGGGACGAAACATAGGATTGGCTTAGGCGGCTGTCACTCTCTCGCAACCATGGCAACCACCCTTTTGCCACACATGACCTGCCCACTTGCGCGCGCACGTTTGATTTGGGGAATCCAAGAGGCATGGATCCTAGGAATACCAAAACAATGGCAGAGAAACAGCAAGCTAAATTCACAGTATCGGCCTATGCAGTTAGTGAAGGCAAACCAGGCAAAAAAAGGAAGACAGTAACAGTACAAGAAAAGGCAATGAACAAAAAGTCTTTGGATAAACAAAGAAATAAAACGCGAGTTAATATCGGCGTGGCTTTCCAGCGATGGCGAGAACTGAGGGAACTCAAGGGGCTGAAAAGTGACTCCTTGATGGCTTTATTTCTGCTGGACAGGTAAATCTTTCTTTTTGTATTTTGATCATACATATTTTTTTGTTTATTTTTTCATGAAGCATGTGTCATTAGCACACGTAGCTGCGTAATATAGCTAACATAACATTACTTAGCGAGCCGTAGTAGAGACGATAAATAATGATAGCTATAGTGTTGAATTGTGCATAATTTTACCCTCTGTCTAACTCTTTTACCATGTTCACCTGTAAGTTTACCTGCACGTTTTTTTTTTCGCCTTTGTTTTGTTTTTATATTCTCTACCTATGTTTACTGATGTCTTTATCTTGTATCTGTGTGTGTCGTACACACTTTGTTGTATGTGTGTGTTATTATTTTGTGTCTGCAATGCAGTTGTGAGTTGATATTTGAGTGTATGCTACTCTGTTGATCTGTAGAACAACGTATATGTTATGAATCTTACACGAAATTCATCTTCATCACAGTGTAAATGATGGTAATGGAAAAACGTGTATCATGCAACCTGTTTTTAGCTTTGCCTTATAGATAGCTCGTTAGCGAATCAAAAAATATATATTTTAAACTTTACCAATATCAATATGCTAGCTTGATAGTGAGTACTAAAATACATCTTGTTTGTTTATCTTCATAATTATAAAGTTATTTTTATTACATGTGATTCTGACATGATGTCACTACATGCCGTGCTCCTTCCTCTCCGCTCGTCTCAGGTAAATAATGCGTCTTCCAGCTCAGTGGTCGGAGTCACACGTTCATGCGTTTTGGGGGCGTGGCTTTGGAAGGAGCCCAGAAGGGAGGGGTGGAGTGAATGGAAATAATGAGCTGTCTTTAAAACAGTCGTGAGAGGTCTACAGACACTCGATTTTTATACTTTCTTTTTCAGAGTACTTACATTTTAATTATGTATTGATATATAAATAAAGTTTAAACAAATTTTGAAAAAAAGTTTTTTATACATTTTTTTGCCTACCCTGCCTTTAACGTCTGAGGAATCCTCCATTGACAAAACAAAGAAACCTCGAATTGCGGGGAGTCAACAAGGGAAAGTGACCAAAACTCGAACCAAAGCGGCAGATATGAAGCTTATTTGCTCAGATTATTATTTTTTTCTGATAATTGTTTAGTTGAAAACTCTTCTTACTATCAGTGGGGCTTGATGTAGCATGACAGATCCACTCAGAAATTGATGATAATAGTAACAATGCAGAACAACCTCCTCCAATTTTATTTTTAACCACAGATGGCGATAGAGAGGCCAGCTTTAAAAAAAATAAATAAAAAAAAATAGGCCATTTTACAATAAAATTAACTAAAATTAATGAATACGGCATGAGTACTGGCAACATTTAATAAACAATTAACTCCAATTTTGATTGCAAGTTGGTTTTGCTTCATAACACAGCTACTTAATTTGATTTTATTTGTCTTAAGAATCTTCCTTGCGATTAAACATCTGTTATATAATTTATTAAGTATAACATTGCTGTTAAATAAATTATAAAAGAGCCCAGCAGGTGGTATTTTAACAAGCTGCAAGCCAAACTCAAATGACTCACTCAAACTTACACTGAGCAAGTGTAAAAGAGCAGAGCAAACTGAATTTCTGAATGGATTCAGATTTCTGCAGCAACAGGGACACTGACCGAGTGGAGATGGGTGGGAGAGTGTGTGCGCGGGGTCACAAAAAGCAAAGAAAAGCGGTAGGATCCATTTCCCTTGACTCAAGGTTCCTGCACTGACTCTTAAGGACTGAATCGATTTTTAAACTACTCTCCATAAAGCTACAGCACATCATTGGCCTTGCAGAGCTTGTTCTGGGCATAATCTCCAGCTATCATCTGCTGACACAGGGCCAAAAGTCTGCGGCAGTCCCAGCATCCCATAATTCACTGCTGCTGATAATGCTTCAGGAAAATGTTGCCCTTGTACACTAATGTAGGAGCAGACTGAATCATAAGCCTCAGAAGCTACTGAAATCATTTTTAGAATGGCCTTTTTCTGCTGCTAACATACAATTTTAGGTTCCTCTCTAAATAAAATGATGCTAAATCTAAGTAGCATAGTGGTTTAATCTGCCAAACATTTCTATCTTATCAGTACCCTGTTGTTCAGGGATAATGGGTTATCAGATAAAGGAAGAAAATGATCATGTGTATTTGGTGGACTATTACATCTGTCATCACGATATAATGTCAACAGTCTGACAGTGACTTGATGATACAGGATAAAAGGACTATCCATTTTATGGCACAAAAGAAAAGGACAAAAATCAATATCTACACTTACTGTGTGTGAGAGAGAGACTTTACTAATGCCTGTAGTTTACAATTACCTGTAGTTTAATACAATAAGATGGGTTAATGTCTTATAAACAATAGATTTATGGCATTTAACATTGGATGTAGCAAGACTTGACACAAGTAATTTTGAAAAAGTGGGTAAGTACCAATTTTGCGATATACCTTTCCTGCTGAAAAATCAAACCAGCATGAATTCCATGTTGGTCCAAGCTGGTTTTGTGATGTCTAGTTGGTGGACCAGCAAACCAACAACCAGCATCCCATACCACATGTTGTTTACCAGCAATGCTGGATTTTTCAGCAGAGTTTATAGACCTACACGTGTTAAACTTTGATAAGAGAGAGCATGGACTGATACAAGGCTGAAAATGACACACTCAAACTTTATTTCTGCATGCTATAGTGTTTGTGTTCACACCTAGCAGCTCTCTTCAGTAATGGTGTGAAATGGGCGTTGCTCAGGCATGGAACAGATGGACGCTATGCAGTGGGTCAGAAATGAGCTGCATCATCCCTGGCGGCCTGGCACCTGACAGCATCAGCACCACAGCAACACCGCCGTCCAATAAAAGAGCGGTCACTGAATTTCTGAACTAGGTGACTACGTACATGTAAAAAACTATCCAATGACATTCGTCAACCAGAAAGTGTCCAAATAACTTTTCATTTTATATATTTTTATATACACTCACCAGCTACTGCTCGGTAAAGAATTAGTTCACCCAAAAATGAATAATTTACTCAGCCTTAAGTTGTTCCAAACCTGTATGAGTTTCTTTCTTCTGTTAAACACAAAAGAAAAGAATTTTTAAAGAATGCTGGTAATCAAACAGCTGACAGTAGCCATTGATTTCCATAGTATGAATCAAAAATACTATGTAAGTCAATGACTATCATCAACTGTTTGATTACCAGCATTCTTTAAAAATTCTTTTCTTTTGTGTTTAACAGAAGAAAGAAACTCATACAGGTTTGGAACAAAATGAGGGTGAGTAAATGACGAAAAAAGTTTCATTTTTGGGTGAACTATCCCTTTAACGTATAAAATGCATGGTTGATGCCAGAGGAGAATGGCCAATCTGGATCAGCTGATAGAAAGGCAACAGTAACTCAAATAAGCACTCGTTACAACCGAGCTCTGCAGAAGAGCATCTCTGAACACACAACACATCCAACCTTAAAGCAGATGGATGAAGACACACCGGTGCAACTCCTGTCAGCTTAGAACAGCAAACTGAGGCTACAATTCACATGGGACACCAAAACTGGACAATAGTAGACTGGAAAAACATTCCCTGGTCTGATGAGACTCGATTTCTGCTGCAACATTCGGATGGTCGGGTCAGAATTTGTTATAAACAACATTAAAGCATGGATCCATCCTGTCTTGTATCAGGCTTCTAGGGATGTAATGGTGTGAGGGATATTTTCTTGCCACATTTTGGGCCTCTTAGTATCAATTGAGCATTGTTTAAACACCACAGTCTGCCTGAGGATTGTTGCTGACCATCTCCATCTCTTTATGACCACAGTGTTGATCTTCTGATGGATACTTCCAGTAGGGTAACGCACCATGTCACAAAGCTCAAATCATCTCAAACTGGATTCTTGAACATGTCAATGAGTTCACTAAACTCAAATGACCTCCACAGTCACCAGATCTTAATCCAATAGAACAGATTTGGGATGTGGTGGAACGGGAGATTCACATCATGGATGTGCAGCCAACAAATCTGCAGCAACTGTGTGATGCAATCGTGTCAATATGGACCAAATTTTTTGAACAATGTTTCCAGCACCTTGTTGAAGCCATGGAGAATTAAAGCAGGTGGTCCGACCTGGTACTAACAAGGTGTATCTAATAAAGCAGCCGGAGAGTGTATACAATCCTGTTCAAAAGTTTGGGTGGGGTCAGTAATATATTTTTAAAGAAATTTATACTTTTATTCAGCAAGGATGCATTAAATTGATTAAAAAAGACAGTGAAGACATTTATAATATTACAAAAGATTTCTATTTCAAATAAATGCTGTTCTTTTAAACTTTCTATTAATCAAAGAATCCAGAAAATGTGTATCCTGGTTTCTTGAGCAGCAAATCATCATATTAGGATGATTTCTGAAGGATCATGTGACACTGAAGACTGGAGTAATGATGCTGAAAATTAAGCTTTGATCACTGGAATAAATTACATTTTAAAATAGTTTCAAATAGAAAACAGTTTACTGAATATTTAACTTCTTTCTGCAAAATTTAATGCTTGAAAAGAGTGCTTGTGTATCTTTTAGTCAATTGCAATGACAATTTTTGAAACCACTGTGAAAAGGAAATATCCAAATCAAAGTTGCAAGACATTTGTAACTATTTGAATGATGGCTAATGATTGATTAAGTATTATATAGTTATTATAGTGTTATAATAACTTTATATAATAACCAAAGAACTTTCGGTAACACTTTACTTAAAACCTTTATGCATAATGCATTATAAAGGTATTCATAATGTACATTATAATGCATTATATATTTTCCTAAATAATTGTAACCAAAGTTAAAATGCATTATAATATTTGCAGATTCCTTTTTACATCTGAAATTGGTTGTTTGTCATGTTTTTGAATGCATTATACTTTCTAAAAGTGTTCAATTAATAGATAAGTAGTATTATAATGTATTATAACCATGGTTACAATTATTCATAAGACCATACAGTGCATTATAAGGTGCACTACAAGGCATAATTAATTCACTAAAAATACTTTTATAATGCAATATACAAACCTGATTCCAAAAAAGTTGGGACACTGTACAAATTGTGAATAAAAAAGGAATGCAATAATTTACAAATCTCATAAACTTATATTTTATTCACAATAGAATATAGATAACATATCAAATGTTGAAAGTGAGACATTGTGAAATGTCATGCCAAATATTGGCTCATTTTGGATTTCATGAGAGCTATACATTCCAAAAAAGTTGGGACAGGTAGCAATAAGAGCCGGAAAAGTTAAATGTACATATAAGGAACAGCTGGAGGACCAATTTGCAACTTATTAGGTCAATTGGCAACATGATTGGGTATAAAAAGAGCCTCTCAGAGTGGCAGTGTCTCTCAGAAGTCAAGATGGGCAGAGGATCACCAATTCCCCCAATGCTGCGGTGAAAAATAGTGGAGCAATATCAGTTTCTCAGAGAAAAATTGCAAAGAGTTTGAAGTTATCATCATCTACAGTGCATGATATCATCCAAAGATTCAGAGAATCTGGAACAATCTCTGTGCGTAAGGGTCAAGGCCGGAAAACCATACTGGATGCCTGTGACCTTCGGGCCCTTAGATGGCACTGCATCACATACAGGAATGCTACTGTAATGGAAATCACAGCATTTGCTCAGGAATACTTCCAGAAAACGGTGAACACAATCGACCGTGCCATTCGCCATTGACGGCTAAAACTCTATAGGTCAAAAAAGAAGCCATATCTAAACATGATCCAGAAGCACAGCCGTTTTCTCTGGGCCAAGGCTCATTTAAAATGGACTGTGGCAAAGTGGAAAACTGTTCTGTGGTCAGACGAATCAAAATTTGAAGTTCTTTTTGGAAAACTGGGACGCCATGTCATCCGGACTAAAGAGGACAAGGACAACCCAAGTTGTTATCAGCGCTCAGTTCAGAAGCCTGCATCTCTGATGGTATGGGGTTGCATGAGTGCGTGTGGCATGGGCAGCTTACACATCTGGAAAGGCACCATCAATGCTGAAAGGTATATCCAAGTTCTAGAACAACATATGCTCCCATCCAGACGTCGTCTCTTTCAGGGAAGACCTTGCATTTTCCAACATGACAATGCCAGACCACATACTGCATCAATTACAACATCATGGCTGCGTAGAAGAAGGATCCAGGTACTGAAAAGGCCAGATTGCAGTCCAGATCTTTCACCCATAGAAAACATTTGGCGCATTCATAAAGAGGAAGATGCGACAAAGAAGACCTAAGACAGTTGAGCAACTAGAAGCCTGTATTAGACAAGAATGGGACAACATTCCTATTCCTAAACTTGAGCAACTTGTCTCCTCAGTCTAAAAAAGACTCCTCAGTTATAAAAAGAAGAGGGGATGCCACACAGTGGTAAACATGGCCTTGTCCCAACTTTTTTGAGATGTGTTGATGCCATGAAATTTAAAATGAACTTATTTTTCCCTTAAAATGATACATTTTCTCAGTTTAAACATTTGATTTGTCATCTATGTTGTATTCTGAATAAAATCTTGAAATTTTAAAATTTCACATCATTGCATTCTGTTTTTATTCACAATTTGTACAGTGTGCCAACTTTTTTGGAATCGGGTTTGTACATAAAGGCTTTACGTAAAGTCTTTCAGACTGATATGCTTTAAATGCTCTGATATTTAACTGTAAGAGTTAACCTCAAGCCAAAAAATGAAGCTATTCTCTCATTTGCTGTATGTAATAGTTTTTCCAGCCTCTCTGACAGGAAAGAGGCCAATTATACAGAGGCATATGTTACACTCGCACAAAAAGGTCTTAAGACACACAGTCAAAAAGCGTGTCTGCTCTGCGTTCACTACAATTACAGCAGTCAGTAAGAATGACCTTATTTGTTCCTACTGCCTATTTCAGCTGCACTGGCCAACTGCACACACACAGCTGTTGCCAAAGGCTTTCCAATGCCTCGGCAAGCACTGCGATCATTCTGCTTTCCACAGGGAAGCTTTCCTAATGCTAGGAGAGAGAGACAAAGATAAATAGTTTCAGAGATAGAGAAGGGGAAAGGGAGGAAAACTACGACAGGGATTTTATTAATGGGCAGTACAGTTCAAGCACACTACAAAAAGTAAACACACTGTAAAAAAATATTTTCAGGCATATTTTATATACTAAAAAAAAACTAAGCAAGAAAATAAGCTTGTCTAGTAACTTTTTATATCGTAACAATTAGTGTTGGGGAAAGTTACTTTTAAAAGTAATGCATTACAATATTGCGTTACTCCCTAAAAAAGTAACTAATTATGCTACTTAGTTACTTTTTATGAGTAATGTGTTACATTACTTTTGTGTTACTTTTTCTCACCTGGGCTGGGCTTGCTTGTTTGTTTTTTAATAACAACAAAAAAAGTTTTTGGCAAATGTTAAGGCCCTTTCACACCAAAAGTGAACTGAATAAGCCCCAGGCTGAAAGAAATGCATATTTACACCTGTACACAAGAGGGCGCAGCTCAAACAAACCTTTCAGCTGTGCTACAAATCTGTATTAAAAAAGAATAGGATACAGGAGAAGGAAGTTCAACACTCTTGTTTCTAAATCTAATCTAAAGCCAGACCGCCTCCGTATTCAACTTACGGAAAAAGCTTAACAGATGTGATGTCAGTTACGCTTTCTTCCTAAGGTGAATACAGAAAGCAGTCTGGCGAAGCTAGATATTTTACTTTATAACTTGTTCAATCTGATTTTTTTTTCATACACAAATACATCGCTTCACTACAGAAGGCCTTAATTAACCCCCCGGAGCCGTGTGAAGTACGTTTTGCTTTGGATGGATGCACTTTCTTGAGCTTTATACTCGTTGGTCCCGTTCACTGCCATTATAAAGCTCAGATGCTACAATGGGAGAAACTAATCCTTTAAGAAGCTCTAAGTTCTGAATCTTAAAATTCACTTGCGCTTTCATTGCAATGTAGGTTGGGGTCAGTTATATTTAATACTTTCTACATTAATTATATAATCAATTATTTTTTTTTGACTTGAATTTAACCAGTTCATTTTTATTTTACATTAAAATATTTTTTATTTTACTTCATTTTTATTTCCAGTTGCCACTGGGTGTTTTATTATCCATCTTCTATCTAATGGGGGATATAATTCAGAAAATATGTTTTCTAGTATTATGGGAGCCTTCTAGCAAGAGCCAAGTATATAATGAAAAGAAGACGGCAAATTCCCCTGTGGGATCTGTGGGCTTTAACTGACAGTTTGCTGCAATTCACACTGTATACTAAACAAAATGGCTGAAATTAGCCAAAATGTTTTTATGCCCACCTGTGTTCTCAAGAACTCCTACAGTATATGGTGAAAAAGACAAATCATTTCAGTTTTCCCACAAAAAGAAACCGCTAAACACACTGAGAATGTTGATCAAGTAGCGTAGAAGGGACTGCAGTGACTATAAAAAGTGTTAAAATTGCAGGTTTTTGAGATGTGAAAAATTAATCCAAGATAAACCATGTCTTTTTCCACCTTTAATACTATTTTCAAACCAACAAAGATCAAGTAACACAACTAAACAGATGATGGGACAGATTTTGACATGGTTGTGTCCTGTGCACGGCCATGTCTGAAGGCCCCTGGGCGTTCTGATTTCTCGTTCAACAGGGGTTTGGGTGGGAATGTGGCTGGTGGTTGCAGCCCTCCGATTTCTCGTTTTGTCAGGGTGGGGTGGTTGGTGGTAGGTGGGGTGTTTTCGGTATGGCGCTCCGATTTCTCATTCAGCTTGGGGGTTGGGGTGCCGTCAAGGCCCACCCGCAACTTGTCTGAGCCCCCCTCTGGTCTTGTGCCCTGGGCACGTGCATTAATCCGTCCCTGGTTTTACATGATCTCAAATCCTGTAATTTTAACAAGGGTGTGTAGACTTTTTTTTTACAGGCACTGTATATCATGGAAAGAAGGATTTTTTGCCTCTTTTGAAATTAAAGAAGAAAGTCTTACGAAATAAGTCAAAACCCCTCCCCAGTCAACCCAAACCATTTACAAAAACTAAGCTCCAAAAATTCGCTAATCAGACACTGCTGCTTCTCTCCTAAACTGTAGTGCAGATGTCAAGATTTTCAGTGAATATAAATTTCATTCTCTTCCTCCAGAGCACTTGGGATGTTGAGTTGTATGAGGTATTTTTGCAATACTTTTATGATGCTTTGGCTCCAACTAGAGATGCGCTAGTCGACCGGCCATCGATCGGAACTGGACTGTTGTCAGATATGTTTAATGTAGCATAATTTCACAAAACTAAAGTCAGACCATTCCGTTATTTCTTTAAATCTAAAAAAATTTTGGATCAATCATGCAGTCAATATCATGTGACAGGATGTGACACCTGCAAAGGACCACATAGTCGTGAAGCAAAGTAATTAACTCTCTTTTAACTATTTGAAAAATTAATGTTTTCACTTGCTCATATGCTCATATGTCCCCAAACATCAGGTCATTCGGTACAACCACTTTAAAACATGGAAAATGTTGGAATATTTTAAAAACTTATACTAATCATAACATTTTGGATTGTCCTTTTGCTAGATATCAGCCTATTAGCATTGTTTGAAAATATCGCCATTCGGTAACACAGAAATTTTGGTTAAACTGAATGACTTTTTTTGGTGACAAATTGTGTAAAAAAATGACAAAAGCAGTGTTAATTTATTATAAAAACCACATAAATCTCATTGTAAACACTTAATAAAACTTCAAAATTATTTATATCTCCATTATGTTTTTTTTACACTTTTAAAACCCTTATTCATCAATGACCAAGTACATATCTTGACTAACCTTACAAGAGACTTTCCCACTCAATTGATTATCGGTTATTAAATATTGGGTTTACAGATAAATAGCTCCATCTGGTAGGTCTCTAAATATAGCACATCCAGCAACACCATTACACAGCTGCAATTTCAACAGGAACCAACAGTGTCACATGTAAATTGACTTAATATTTTAAAGTTTTATCTTTTTATTACTGTTCAATCCAGACTGATAAAGCTTAAACTAATACTGTTTTTTCTGTAATTACAAGTGGACTTCAGGGGAAAGATAACATGCTGCAAACGTGTTGAATATGGCCCTTTTAAAGTAAGATATAGTAAGTTCCAGACATAAGAAACTAAACAGCTGCAAGTGTGTAATTCAGCTGCCGACATCTAAATGACTAAGACCAGACAACTGTCTTGCAACCTTGGCAGAAGAAGCCATGCACTGTCTCTCAAACACGTACATGCTTTCACACACAGAGTTCAATTAATGAACAACATCCCAGGAAGGCTGGCCTGAATGCTTCGGGTTCGACCTACTATTCGGCATTGTGACATCACAACCGCAGCTAGGAAACAAACACTATTGTTTTATGTCTGAAATCCTTCCAGACATATTGTTTACAAGCTAAAAGCAGTAGCCACAACCACAGGCCACAAATAGGAAGCCAAAAAGAATGTGTAAATAAACAGAAAATCTCCATTTTCCATAATGTAAATCCTTCTGATGAACAGTTGTTGTCTCAATACAGAGAATGCACAGAAAAAAAAAAACACACTCATGTTGATAGTTTCCTTTAAAAGATTGTCAAAAGGCGAAGAATATAATGTGTGTCAATTGATCAATTAACCCGCTAACCCACTTAATCAATTCCCGGTGCCCGTGTCACTTACTATTGCATAGAAGGCGTTCAGTTCTGCCTCAGTGGTCGGTGGAAAAACAAACGGCAGATTGTTGCTCTACAAAAGCCGACATCCATTCCAGTAAGTGTTAAATGAATGCATTAGGAACCTGCTTTAGAACATGTAGTCTGTGTCGAAGAGAGGCGCTCAGCATATAGAGGCTGCAAACTCAGCGATAAATATTCTCCGACAGAGACTGTCTGGCCTGACGCTGTGAAAGCAATAAAATGCTCTTCACAATCCGCAGTAAAATTCAAACAGCATGGCCCGGCACAAATATCATTCTCCTAGCTCGTTTGTGAGTCAGCAGCATCAAGTTTGTTTTCCACCAGTCCTCTGCCAGTAAGACGGGCTGCTTTCGCTTCAGTCTGAGCAAAGAATTATGGGTTTTTAAGTTCATAGCAGTTGCTACACAAGTTCTAGCTTAAATTTAGCTCACTAACTAAAACTGTGTGCTAAGGCTGGCACATTTTTCATTTACCAAAATGCTAAACAAATGGAACAGCTGAATTACGTAATTGTAGAACCATAAGCCTCTCCATTTAGAAAAAAATCCATTATCATTAAAGCCTATCAAATTATGGTTACCAGAGAGAGCCTCAATTACTAATAATGCCCATGCTGCCCTAATACTGACAACAAAAAAACATGAAAATGCAACTTCCTTTTGTTCTCTTTCAAAGCACTTAACTGCCGTAAAACGAAAATGAGCAGCGCTAGTGGAGTGAATGGACCAGAACGCTGAAAACGTCGCTTGTTTTCACACAATGGCTTGTTAAACAGCAATACATACTCAATTTCCCTTATTGTGTCTCAGATTGGTGGTCTGGATGTGAGTGATAGCCGCTTATTGTCAGAATATCTCTCGCTCTAGATCTGGGTTTTAACACTTAGGGCTAAAATGAGTAGTCACCATTTATACATTGCAGACGAAGCTCCAGATGAACTCTTAAGAAAATGTTAGAGCCAATAATGTTGCACTGTAAGTCTGGCCTATAATGATATCATCCCCTGTCATGTATTTGAATACTTTGTTATGGTACTTACATCGCATTACAAGCCACGAGAATCATCATATCTTTAATTTTGCTCAAAGGTGCACTATGAAAGGCTTTTTCAGTACAAAAATCAATTAATGGGTACATTAAAAATACCAGTGTTCAAAACTGTGTTTTTGTCTTAGCCAGATTCACAATGGTAAACTTATAATAATTATTTATAATTTGAGCTGTTGGATTGGATTTTGTTGGGAAATGTCAGTTTTTTGTTGCAAACAGAGATGGCGATTAGAGTCCAGAGTTCCATAGTGCACCTTTAAAGGTGAAGTATGTAGTTTCTGTGACACTAGTGGCACCTAGTGGAATTTACCCTTCACCTGGAGTTTGATTGACAAGCGATCTAACCAATCATAACGCCATTTTGTCCAACAAAGCAGCCAGGAGTTAGAAGATTAACCTCGGTGGACTTGAACTTGAAAAATGGTGTTTATTGACGTCTTTCCGCGTTTGAAACATCATTCCTTCTCATGTTCATTCATGTTTATTTGATGCTATAAATGAACTAGTAGGAAGAGATGATCGGTTCACGAGCCTCTTGAGCTGAGGCGCTACAGCAATCTGTCCCGACACATTAAAGAGCCACAAAACGTTTTTTATTGTTCGAATTTCTTAAAAAATTACACAATTTGAAAGCTGGGACTTTGTTTAATATCATAAGTAACCTGCTCTGTCTTGTCTGTCGACGTGTTGTCAGTATCCTCTTTGCTCTGCGATGTATTTTTCACTCTGTGTATAATAATCTTCTGACTTTTTTCTCAGAATTGCAAGATATAAAATCAGAATTGCGAGGAAAAAAAATCAGAATTGCGCGTTATAAACTCACAATTGCGAGATATCATTTTGCAATTCTGACTTTTTCTCGCAATTGCGATATAAACTTGCAATTGTCACTATATCTAGCAATTCTGACATTATAAAACGCAATTATGACTTTATTTCTTACATTTCTGACGTTATAACATGCAATTGCGATTTTATACCTTGCAATTCTGACTTTATAACTCGCAATTGCAAGTTTATATCAAGTTTTATCTGAGAAAAAGTCAGAATTGCAAGATGTAAACTCCCAATTGCGAGAAAAAAAGTCAGAATTGTGAGATAAAAAGTCGCAATTATACCTTTTTTATTTTTTAATCAGTGGTGGAAACAAGCTTCCATAGTCTACACTGGACACATCAAAGTTAACGTTATAAACTGGTAATTTGTCTTTCTGAGCAGACGCATGATGATGCTGTATTAGTGCTGTCAAAAATATCGATACTTCGATACGTATCGATACTGAAATATCTGTTCCAATACTCCTTTTCTGCAATATCGATACACCAATACCAGCTTTGTGTTATCGCCGACAGCTAATTGACACACGTCTCATCTCACTCACTCACTCGTTGGATACTGCTTGTATTGCGCATAATTTTACTAATTCCCACGTTTCGTGCTCACACAAAAGCGCATGCACCACTGATTTATAAGTGGCGCACACATAAACCTGCCTCTCAAACAGCTCGTGAGTACCAAATTGAGTTATTTTTCCTAGCTTATCACGCTTAAAATACACACAAAATGCATGTCTTAGCGAGTATTCAGGTAAAAACAGTCAATTTTGGAACGCAAACAGATAGTAAACGCCTTGCATGCGCTCTTAAAGTGACAGCAGCCTGCAATAAACCTGCTGCTGTCTGTCATGTTAATAAAAGAACAAAAGACTGTAATTGTAACTGCATTAATCTGTATTTAACTTTTACAATAAAGACCATCCAGTGTTATTTTAAATGTGATTACTTTATTTAATTTGTGCAGTATTTCTTACCTGAATACTACTGTTAGACCCACCTGAAAAGCCATGTTTATTTCATTTGTCTCTTTATTCTAGTGTATTTATTTGGGATATAGTTTGCAGTTTGTTTATTTGTTCTTATTTTATTACTGACTTTTTATTTTTGTCTCCTTTTTTTTGTGTAAATTTAGTTCAGTTTCAAATAAAGCCTCTCTGTGCTGTGTGTATGCTATTGCAACAAAATTACCCAAATTATAGGCTAAAAATAAAAAAATATATGTATTGCAGTATATATGGCAGTTTTCCCCATAGTATCGGAAATGGTATCTAATATCGATATTTTTCAAGGTATCGTATTGAAGTTGGAAATTCCAGCATTGTGACAACACTATGCTGTGTATGGCATTGAAGCATCCATTGTAGCGTGTAGCATTGTAATGCCCCGTTCATTTGAAGGTCTATTTTTGGACTAAATGCAGTGAATTTAAGGCTTGCACTTCTGTAACTAAAGCTGAATGTCTTTTCCCATGTAGCGCGTCAGTCATGGTCCACCAGCTGCTAAACGCCTACAGTCGCCACGCGCCAAACTCATGCTATAGGTTGAGCTGGAAAGAGACTGATGGATCTGAACAGACTGCTCTCAATGTTTACAACTCTGGGGGAGATAAACTCTTGAATGGCAAACTAATACTAGTCAATGAACAATAAACTGGGTTAAGAGAATGTATTTTTAACATAAAAACACTTGTGCTCTTCCTACGAGTCTGCACTTTAAAGCTGCAGTCTGTAACTTTCTTTTTTGTTAAAATTGATCCAAATTCAATTTTTGAACAAGTACATAACCATATCTCCTTACCTTAGCCCGATTCACAACGGTAAGCTTGTAATAAAGTTTTCTAATAAGAGTGGTGCTCTTATTCCAAGGGAAATTCGAGCATGCAGCCGTCATTACGTCACATATGTTTACATAAAGAAGGAGTCCCAGCTAGTAGGCTATATGCAGGGCTCTAGGGTAACATTTTTCTTTAGGAGCACTTGTGCTCCTAATGAAAAGAATTTAGGAGCACAGTAAAAAATTTAGGAGCACGTTCTGTTCAATAACAGACACTAACTTTCCCATTACAGGGCGATATTTTCCCCTTTAAATTAATTTCCTGGGGCATTTGTACCATTATAAGAGCAATTTTTCTAATCTTATTAAAGGTATGCATCATATTTAATCAATTTCTTAAATTAAAATAGAATTTTTTTTTAAAAATGTAAAACAATAAATTCAGTTAGGACAATAAGACCCAATCAGACTGTTACCAATCAAAAGAAATCCTCAAAAAATCCATCTTTGCACTGCAGAAGTGGCACAGATGCTCCATCTGAAGTGGTATTATTTAGACATTTACATAAACTGCTTAATGCAGCTCACTGGTAAATAATGTTGTATGATTGTTTTTAAATATAATTTTTTGAATTTAAGCCCCCGTTAATTTCCGACCTTGATTATGATAATCCAAATGTAGTATTTACAATTAATTTGGCTGCAAAGAAACAGCAGCATGCGACGGTCTGGTAAGTGCGCATGGCTGCGTCACACTGGTTGCACCTTGTAAACAATCTTTGAAGATTGCAGTACGAAACATTTAGATGTTTAGATGCATTTTGGGAGTTTTTAATTACAATTGTAGATCTATTCATGATAATTGATTGGATCATTCGCACCAGCGTGCCTAAATATTTTTTCACAGTAGTGAAATGGGCGCACTGTAGAGCCCTGATATGGCATGTGAGGATGCTGCAGGTAACGGATCATTTATAGCCTTTTCTCACAGCAGCTGGAATAATTAAACTTATCATTTTGATGGCGGATTGTAATCTAGAAAGGTCCAAATCATCAGTGATGACTGGAGATTCACCCGTAGTCAAAAGCAAAAGACTTCAGACTGTGAAGTGGCTACAGAAATTGAAAAAACTACAAGTAAAGGTAACGCTAATACACACTAAATACACATAGTCAAGGAAAGCTGATGTTGTAAACATTAACAATTTGAGAACAAAGTATAACAATATTAATAATTTGCATGATTTGACGTGATCCGAGCTAAGCGATCGTTAGATTTAATCATTGGTAGCGTGATTTATTGTAAAGCTTATTGTAAACAAAAGAGGCAGACATGATACTTACTTGTTCAGATGATATTTTCCAGTGAAAATTCTTATTTTGGTCATATTTCCAAGACGATGAATCTGTGATTCTTAAGTACCATATCTACACTGGTGCGGTGACTGACAGTAAACATTAGATTCATCCGCGCTGAGGAGCCGTGCCGAAGCACAACCCACGTAAAGATGATAATTCCACAAATAACTGCAATTGCAGGTTTCAAACACAGATGGCGACAAAGAGGCAAGACTTACGGACCGCAGCTCTAATGACGTAATGCCGCTTTGACTGTCCAAATTTTAGCATTTAGCATTTTAATCAACAGTACTTTTTTTTTTTACCTTTTATCATATGTCTTGGAGTATCACATGAGTTCAGTATCATGATATATATCGAATCATGACATGAGGGTACCGTTACACCCCTAGTAGTTACTATATTAAAAACAGTCAATTATGCATAGTTACATGCAACTAACCCTAAACCAGACCATAACCCTAATTATATAGTAAGTACAATGATGAATTTCATTCCATATTGAATTTTCACCTACTTCATTCCACAGATGAATCGACTTTAATGCATTTTATTGTTTAAATAATGACAATAACGCAAATTGAAATTCAAGTTGAAATGTCGCAAAAAAAATAAATAAAATAAAGCACCATTTCCAAAAAGATGCTATACTGCTGGTCTAATAAGTGCATAACTTCTTTCCATTCTGCTTGTCTATTTAGTGCTTTGCTTGGGAACTGACACAATATTCAGTTTTACTCCAGCACTGAACATTTGTATAGACCTGAAGTTCATCTAAGTTCAGCCATGCATGGTATGTGTTTCACTGACATTAAAAACAACCTTACTACCAGTAGGACTTCATCTGTCAAAACACAAAGACAGCCATCATTTCCTCTCTTAAGCACACAAGTGTGAAATCACTTGTCAAAACCTCAGTGTAGTTGTAAAAAAAAAAAAAAAAAGACAGCTATTTAAATGTGTAAACATACTCTACAGACTTCTGAATATGTGCAAACAAAAATCTAAAATTGATCTCAATGATTTTACAAAGTTGTTGTTGTTGTTTTTTTTCAATATGCCTACCATTCAAAGATCAGTGTTTGGTGAGTGCCACCTGCATCAACCAAGTGTTTCGCTAACACTTTGCGTGCTCTGTGCGTGTCAGATGTAGCTCTTTATTGTACTTCTAAACTCAAACAGCTTGTTCGTACCGTGATTGTCGTTTTCAGTGCTGCCCATTCGGCCCATCTCGGCAGGGCGGGCCTGTTTGGCAGCGCGCCTCTTTGACAAGCCAGAGGAAGGCTTCACCACCCTGGCACCGCTGGAGGTGTCCATGCCTGTTTAGGACACAAATAGATCAGACCAACAGCAAACACATCATCTGAATACAAACAAAATAAACACAAAGATGCATTCACTGTATTTGAAAGTATTTAAATCGGGGATAACAAACACCTGCTGAGACAGTACAGCATTCACACAGAATGGCATAAATTGCACATAAACACATCTAATTTTCATTGCCTGATTGTATGGGGGAAATTACAATTACAGTCTTTCGGCATGGTTGTCTTCCCATGCCAGAGATACTTCATGAATGAATGGGATAGTTCTATCTATTCATCTATCTGTCCATCCATTCATCCATCCATCCATCCATCTACCTCTCCGTCCATCCATCCATCCATCATCCATCCGTCTGTGCATCTATCTATCTATCTATCTATCTATCTATCTATCAGTCCGTCCATCCGTCCATCCATCTATCTGTCTATCCATCCATCCCTCTGTCCGTCCATCCATCATCCATCCATCCATCTCTCTGTCTGTCCATCCATCATCCATCATCCATCCATCCATCTGTCTACCTGTCTACCAACCATCCGTCTGTCTATTTGTTTACCATCCATCCATCCGTCTGTCTATCTGTCTACCATCCATCCATTCAAACGCGTATCTGTCTACCATCCATCCATCTATGTCCGTCCGTCCGCCGATCTATCAGTCTGTCTATCCATCCATCTGCCTGTCTGTCCATCCATCCATCATCCATCCATCTATCTCTCCATCCATCTGTTTGTCCGTCCATCCATGTGCCTGTCTGTCCATCCATCCATCCATCCATCCATCCATCTGTCTGTCTGTCAGTCTATCTGTCTATCCATCCATCCATCAATCTCTCTGTCTGTCCATCCATCATCCATCTCTCTGTCCATCCATCCATACGTCCGTCTGTTACATCCATATGTCTCTCTGTCTACTATACATCCATCAGTCTGTCTGTCTATTTGTTTACCATCCATCCATCCGTCTGTCTATCTGTCTACCATCCATCCAACCGTCTCTCTATCTGTCTACCATCCATCCATCCATGTCCGTCCATCCATCCATCTATCTGTCTATCCATCCATCTGCCTGTCTGTCCATCCATCCATCCATCCATCCGTTTGTCCATCCATCCATGCGCCTGTCTGTCTATCCATCCATCCATCCATCCATCCATCTGCCTATCTGTCCATCCATCCATCTCTCTGTCCGTTCATCCATCTCTCTGTCCATCCATCCATCCGCCTGTCTGTCCGTCCGTCTATCCATCTATCTGTCTATCCATCCATCTGCCTGTCTGTCCATCCATCCATCCATCCATCCATCCATCCGTTTGTCCATCCATCCATGCGCCTGTCTGTCTATCCATCCATCCATCCGCCTATCTGTCCATCCATCCATCCATCCATCCATCTCTCTGTCCGTTCATCCATCCATCCATCCATCCATCCATCCAACCATCCATCCATCCATCCATCACTCTGTCCGTCCGTCCATCCATCCATCTGTCTATCCGTCTACCATCTATCCATCTATCTATCTGCCCATCCGTCCGTCTGTCTGTTTACCATCCATCTATCTGTCCGTCCATCTATCCGTCCGTCCATCTATCCGTCCATCTATCTATCTATCCATCTGTCCATCCATCCATCCATCTGTCTGTCCATCTATCTATCCATCCGTCTATCTATCTCTCCATTGTCTGTCCATCTATCTATCCATCCATCCATCAGCCTATTCATCCGTCTGTCCATCCTATTTGTCCATCCATCCATCCATCCATCTATCTGTCTGTCCGTCCGTCTACCCGTCTATCTATCCATCTATCTGTATGTCCATCATCTATCTAGTTTTTGTGTTTTTCCTGTTTAGCACACATACACACACATATATACATACATACAAACATATATATAAATAAAACAAAATTAATCGAGTTCAATCTCCGGCTGAATATATTTTTCTTTTCACAGTCACCAATCCAGAAGGGAAATGGCCAGTTCACTGCAATGAATGAAGCCTGACAATGACTAATTAAAATAAACAGCGCACTGATTAGAATGTGATCATACTTTCTTATTAACTTAAATCAATGTCATTTCAGTTCTTCATTAGGCTTGGCCTAATGGGTCACTAATTTGTGTCTTTTTAAACTTCCATTAATTTAGCGTTCTATTATTTGCTGAACAGTGGCCGGGCATATGGCTGCATGATTTATCATGTGTCAAAAGAGATTTTATGAACATCACAGATAAATGTTTCGTCTAATGCATGCCGTGGGAATGTTTCGCTGTCAGAGGCACTAATACATTTCCGGTGAGCGCTAATTGAGAGGTTTACTTTTGCCAGTAAAGCGTGATCATTACAAACTTTCATACGATTAAAAGTAGAAATGCTACATGAACTGAAACACACATATACAGTATGTTTGAGAGACAAGAAATCACACTCTTATCATCACAGGATATGCTATAGGACGTGACAACCCTTCTGCATTCAAAGGCCAACCAAAACAACAGGTACTGCACACAGTTCACTGTGCTACTGAACCACAAAGCAGCCCGCATCCTGTATCACCATATCAAAGAACGGTCCTCCCATCACCTAACCCACATAAGAACGATGGATCTTCAAGTGCTGAAGATCATTAGACCAAATTATTTATGGCCCAGAGACTGAAGCTCATTTGTGAGCCAGAAGTTTATTCCAGAAAGGAAAAGAGCAATAAGGTAATAGGAAAAGCAGCTGGTAGGACTAAGTGCTATGGTATTTGGGGAATTTATCACACACTTTAGAAAGGCTGTGAATGGACGTGTGCCTACACAATCAGAGAAACACACACTGCTCATTCCATCAAAATGTAAGTTTAAAAAGAATAAATATGCTCAAGTTGTAATTGAATCAAGTATTTCTATAACAAAAAAAAACAAAAAAAATCCAGACTTTCTGAAATGCTCTGGTCAGGCTCAAGCACTTCAATGTTATTAATTACAACTTCATTATTTACACAACGGCAGGAAAATTAAGAGTGATTGCTTAACAGAATGGAAATAAAGAGCTGCTGAAGTTAATCATTGCTTATTGAGAAACTGAGTTAGCTTACATGATGATGCCAACTTGATATTTTTTTATATATTTTAATATTATAAGCATTATATTTTCTGTCATTTTAACAGAATGAGATGTTTTAGAGTGGCAAAAACCAACTAATACCACAAAACATCACACAGCTCCTTGCTAATAATAATTTACAAATAGATTTGTTGTTTTCCCATGAAAAATGATGTCACTTTCTGTAGGATGATGTCATTAAAGAACTGGATTGGTTTGTTATTTTCAGTTGGTTTTGGTTTAACCATTAACATGATGGAAAGTGATATTGAGGGCACAGAAATAAAATCTATATTGATTGTCGATTAAAACAATATTCCCAACAACAAAAACACCTGCGATATTTAATTGTCTTTCATTTTCAACCCATGGGAAACTAATATGTTTTTCATATTTAAGACCTGTTTTGTCTGAAAACTTAATATTTGACCCAATATACTACATGACAGGGACATGAAAATGTAGGCCTACTTCAGCATAGTAAGAATGACCCACATAAGTCTTTCTAAGTGCTCAAACTGTGTTTGAGTGTTTATATTAGGTCTGACAGTTCATACATAAACACCACAACACGTTTCTCTTGTATATTTCATTCCCCCAAAAAGCTTTAACACACTAAACCACGCTAAGGAAAGGCGAGCTTGTGCATTTATAGGCAGTATTGACAGATAATCGACTTCTCGAAGACCACACCTACCTGGAAAGCCACCCAACACTGGCGGGTGAGCGGGTGAGAGCGGGTCACCCACGTGGGGTCAGGCTGTAGCCTTTACTCTCGCGTCGCGCCGCTTGACTTTACATGGCAAACACACCTGGCGCGCGGGGGGTCGCGGACAGACGGGCGTTACGGTCGGTAGCCACACTCACAGCCCCCGCTGTGCGTATCCGCGGAGGGAGATGATGAAGAAGGAGGAGGAAGAAAAAAAAAGAGCAAGCTGATGCAAATGCCCACAAGCTGAACACTTTCACCGTGTTTCCAGACTGCACTCGGCGCCCCTCTTCATTAATATGTAATCCACGAGCTCTCTCGTTAAATTCCAACTCAAAAGCACGCGCACAAATACGCGGAAACGCCGCCAAAAATATGAAAATACAAGAAGCTTTCATAGGCAGTGAAGCAAAATGGCGACTTTAATACGAAGGAGGAGTAAAAAAAAAAAACCCTCGCGCTGTTGCTAAAGGAGGCACGGGGATATGTTTAGTGCAGTAATCGAGGGTGGAAGAAGTGAACGCGACGGAAAGAAAGCGGAGGGGAAGGCACAGCGTCGCGCAGTTTCGCCGCAGCCCCTCGATTCCTGTCCTTACCTCGGGATTATGCCGTGTATTTGTTTGATAGGGATATTATCTCCGCGACCGTGTACAGTAACAGTATGGGTGCTGGGTCACGCGCGTATCCGCTGCTGCTGCCTTTGACAGTTGTGACTACAGTCGGCAGGCAACTTGCAAACTCTCGCGTTATTATTTATGATCACTCATTTTGATATCAGGCCAATCATTTTGGTATTTCTGCATAATAAAGCCCCTGCCTGAATGGAAGCGTTTGATGCGGCTCGACGTCATGCCGCTCAGTTATGACGAAAAGGCTTCGGCTACAATGTAGCTTTATAGCGTGCACATAATTCGATAGTGTTCCAAACATTATGACGTAGTCTATGCGATTCTGAGTTTGGAGAAAAGATTACGCAGTTTTTAAGTCACTAATATGAGAATTTTCATACAATTATGACGTCGTCCGCGTTGGATAAAATATTTGGATTAGTGTTGAACATACTTTTGTTTCATACGGATTTTCCCATGGCGTTTTCATAAACAGTAATTATCTGGATTTTTGCCAAATGTAAATCATCATTTTAGAACATACATGACGTCGCATCTCTGAAAATATTAAGTTATTGTTTGTGTCTGTACTTGCCATGATAAAACATATTTAATTTTTGTCTACACTAATTAAATGGAACTTTTGCATGCGTGATTTTGAATATTTTAATTTAATTGATCAAAATTATGAACATTTCTCAAATTCTTTTAGGCTTCTCAAATTATTCATATTTATATTTTCTGAATAATTAGCGACTGAGGTCTCACTTTCCACACATACGTCACGGGGCTCTTTAAAATGGCTTAATAGAGACTTTGACCCATCTTTTTTTTTCTCTTCACACTATGACGTAATGTAACTAACCACCATTACTGGGTCCACCAGGAGGGGGAGGCAAATGACTGTTTTTCTGAGGCCGAGACTCCAAATGTGGAAAAAGTGACACCCCAAAACGAATTCTTCTTTTATACTGGCTGTAAATGGAATTGTCCAAATGTAACCTCAACCCCTCAAAAACAAACCAAACAAAAAAACACCCGAAAGTCCAACTTTGGCAGACAAGCTCTTGGATAGCATGTTGTTTACTTGTCTATTTTACAGCATTAGTTAATTCATTCTAATTTACCAAAAAGGGGTTTTCCATAATTACCTTCTCACTTCGTCTCTCATATATGTTTCATTCTCAAAAGTGTCCACTAGTTAGCAGTATAGTGCAGGATTATTTGACAGTATATGATGAGTTTATGACAGATGATAACAGGCGATGAGCACTTAACACGTCTGTGGGCTGTACAGGCCTGTCCCTCAAACCATCAATCACATGACTTTAATAATGCACATGAAATATAAATATAAATCCTGTAGGCTTTTGTATGTTATTAATACATCAGTCATTTCCGCACAATTCACCAGTCCAGAGATAGTAAGTCAGCTACAGAAAATCATATGTAAACGTTCAGCAAAGCCTTGAATTATATCTACCAGAGGCCATAAACGGCACACGAACCTCGTGTTAGTGACTGGTGAAGGCCGACCTACTCTGAAATGGACAGAGTACAAAGTACTCATACATAATGGACAGTTCATGTCATTTGGACACATTCCCATAACCCTGTGGTAATACTGTATGTTAGCAGTCCAGCTGTATTTTAGGCCATGAAATGCTGTGTGAAAATCTGCTCCAGCACCGAGTAACTCCTCACTGTTGAAATCCAAGAATAACGGAAGACGTGGAGAGAAATTTCTTTTTGCTGCTGAGATTGGCAGTGTGTATGTTATTTTTGTTTGATCAAGAGCTGTTATAGTTCAAAGATAGAGCAGCTTCCTTTGGGTTTCCTTGACGTTCCATTTTGCATAGAGACTGTGATTCATCTATCAGTTCACTTTCCAGAAGTCTTCATCTTGAATCCTTAGGGGATCCAACATTTATGGCTTGATCACAAGCTTCTTATTGTAGAAAAAAGTAAACAGAAATACAGTTAAAGGCCCACTGAAGAGTGTTGGAACGCGCAGCATTATTCAATGTGTTGACGTCATTTCAACTGAAACAGGAAAACGGCGATATATCAAACAGCCCGCCCCTTTTTTGAAACAGCCAATAGCGTTTTGTTTATGAAAGAGCATTTTTGAAGCGAAAATGTGGCCACTGCCATCTTAGCAGCGTGTCACTGCACGTCACTCCCGGATAACCGAAAATGGGCAAAGAGGCGGGACGTGCCTGATTACTGAAAACACGCCCACCTGGCTCGACGTGATCTTAGATACTATCTAAAATATTAATAAATAAAAGTTATATCATTAGAAAGTTGTAAAGGTTTACTGTCAATCTACGGTGTCTTTTTTATGATATACTGTAGATGCTCCAGCGCCAGTAACTGTAATTTGCGTCAGGTGTGCAAATATCAACATGAAAAATAAAACGGGACTTCATACCTTTATAACGAAATAGCGATCGCCAGATGAATCCAATCCGTGGCTCTTGGGTAAAATGTTCATGAGTGTCCACTGAAAAACAAAAGACAGTACTTTTTGTCCACAAAAGTGTTAAATCCATGAAATATTGATATATTATCCACTGTTTGCATCTCATTTCTTCTGAATGATCTGCTCTCCATCATCGTTCTTCAAGAAATTATGCAACCTGAGCAGCGTTTATGTTGTAAAACTGTATATGATCGTATGTATCTCACAAACAAATGAGCCTGCGTCCAAAGTATAATTTTTCAAAATGCAGCAGTTTTATATCATCTGTGATCCATTTTAGCGGAAGTGAGAGACTGTAAGTTTTGAATGCTTATATCTCCTAAATGCGAATTTTGTCATTGTTTTGGAACACGCCAGCTTATTCATAACCTTAAAGGTGCCCTAGAATTAAAAATTGAATTTATCTTGGCATAGTTGAATAACAAGAGTTCAGTACATGGAAATGACATACAGTGAGTCTCAAACTCCATTGTTTCCTCCTTCTCATATTAATCTCATTTGTTTAAAAGACCTACGAAGAACAGGCGAATCTAAACATAACACCGACTGTTACGTAACAGTATCAGTGGCAGTAGCAGTGTACGCCCCCAATATTTGCATATGCCAGCCCATGATCGAGGCATTACACAGTATGTATTAACGTCTGGATGTGCACAGCTGAATCATCAGACTAGGTAAGCAAGCAAGAACAATAGCGAAAAATGACATGATCCATGATATCATGATATTTTTAGTGATATTTGTAAATTGTCTTTCTAAATGTTTCATTAGCATGTTGCTAATGTACTGTTAAATGTGGTTAAAGTTACCATCGTTTATTACTGTATTCACGGAGACAAGAGCCGTCGCTATTTTCATTTATTAAACACTTGCAGTCTGTATAATTCATAAACACAACTTCATTCTTTATAAATCTCTCCAACAGTGTAGCATTAGCCGTTAGCCACGGATCACACACAGCCTCAAATTCATTCAGAATCAAATGTAAACATCCAAATAAATACAATACTCACATAATCCGACGCATGCATGACGAACACTTTTGAGGGTTATATTAGCTGTGTAAAGTTTGTTTATACTGTTTAAGGCAAGCACAAGCTCCGTGAGCTGGGAGCGTGCGATTTAAAGGGGCTGCAGCCTGAATCGGTGCATAGTTAATGATGCCCCAAAATAGGCAGTTAAAAAAACTAATTAAAAAAAATCTATGGAGTATTTTGAGCTGAAACTTCACAGACACATTCAGGGGACACCTTAGACTTATATTACATCTTGTAAAAAAAACGTTCGATGGCACCTTTAAGGCTACCATATTCATACTAAAAGATAAAAAAACTTGAATTTTGATTTCAGGGGGACTTTAAAGTATGGTTAATAATATTTTGACAAAAGTTCTGAAATGAAAGTCATGCGGAATGTTGTCCCTCTCATGCTAAAATACATTTATAATATTAAAATGTAACTGTACAGTGATAAGTATTCGTCTACTATATATTTTTTTAAAAAGGCAAGAAGGTAAAAGTATGAGCCAAACAGTAAATAACGGTATCGTCCACATAGAAATGAAACCTTGCATTAACAATACTGAAATCAAGACAATTTATGTATAAAGTAAATAATAATGGCCCCAGCACAGCACCAGTTTTTTAGAATAGGGATAGCGTTCAGGACATTCAGCATAAGTGTTTTGAAGAATGTGGAAAGCGGAAGCATGTGCAAGGTGATAATTTGTGTTTATAAAGCATATACAGGTGTATTTTTTTTTAAAAAATGACTGATGGTTTCTCTAGATAAGACCCTTATTCCTCGTCTGGTGTCACAGAACCTTGGGGGACTCCCTTTACAACCTCCATTAAATCTGACTGAACACCGTCCAATTAAATATTCTATATTCGTGTTTAATATCAAAATGTTTTAAATGCATTCATTATTTTAAATTCAATATTATTTATGAATTTATTTGACTTATAAATCATAATAATAACTTGTAAAACTATGTGTGTGTGATTTTTTTCCAGTTTGTCTTTATTTGATATAAATTGTGTTCTGAAAAAAAAATAGAAACATAGTTAGAATTAACTAACTCTCTTCCTCTCTTTCTCTTTATCTCCCTTTTCCCATCATATAATGCTGCTGAAATGAACGGTTATGCTTGATTACGGGTCGACAGAGCATAAATCTACTTCCAGTGGTGCTGATATATAGATTTGTGTGTTGCTGATAAAGCAGAATGGTGTCATAGATCTTGAACACCATTAAGCAGATTTCTCAACGCTTACTGGCTCAGTTTACCATTAGGTGTTCACTTACCTTTGAGTCACGGCCCAGTGGTTGCAGGGGAGAGTCAGGAGAAGAGTTAAATGATAAATAGGATGGCATGAGAGATACAGTATTGGCTGACAAGGGTTTGTTTGTGTGTGTATCTGTTACAGCGATGATCGATCTCACAGAACTTTCAGCTTAAATAGATGGAGTGTGTAACATGTGTTTTGTGGAGCACAACATGAACAGAACCCAAGGGAAAGTGCAGTCATATATCACAATAGCAGAGCAGTTCAGGGATCTCAAATAAATGCTGCTGTCACAAGTTCACTGACAGAGAAACATATGCGTCCACGCTGCGCTTGACTAGTTTTGAATTTGCCCCGTCACAGACGGCGTTGTGAATAATGAAAGAGAACATACAGAAAGCCTTGCTAAAATAGCACAGAGCATTTGTACATAGAACCTACTGGGGAAAAAAAAAAAAATGTCTGGTTTGCTGGTCCAGGGGTTTGTTTGCTGGTTTTATAGAGGATTTGGGATTTGGATGGTGACTGACCAGCTAAACCACCTGAACACCAGCTTGGCCAGACTGGGACACCATGTAGACCAACTTAAACCTGCTAAAGTCTTGTTCAAACATCTTTCAAACATTCAAACATTTTGGTTCATAACATGCCTTTTTAAAGTATCCTTAATTGTTATAACTTTGAGAAATGCATGGATTTATGCTGCCTTTAAGGATTTATTTATCTCTTTTCACTTCCTGATGAAAAAAAAAGAGGAACATTTGAGGTGTATTTAAGGTGAGAAGAAAAAATATGTTACTACTACACATAATTTTTAGAGTCATTAAACTGAAGAAAAAAATGGTAGAAAAGTGAACATGAAAACAAAGAGTACATTTCTAAGAACCTGGCACATGTATATGTTCATAAGATTTTTTCGGTAACACTTTATATTAGGTGTCTTTAAATATTGTGTACTTAATTAAATAATAATAATAATAATAATAATTTGGTCCAATGTACTTATTGTGTTGATGTTGTATTGCAAAACACATGTGCTGCTATTGAGGTCAGATACGGGTAGGTTTAAGGACAGGTTTGGTGTTATGGGTAGGTTTAAGGGTGGATTAAAGGATTAGTTCACTTTCAAATGAAAATTACCCCGTTTTACTCACCTTCAAGTCATCCTAGGTGTATATGACTTTCTTCTTTCTGATGAACATAATCAGAGTTATATAAAGGGGTGGTTGATTATGACTTCATTTTTTAAACTTTAGTTAGTGTGTAATGTTGCTGTTAGGGCATAAACAACATCTGCAAAGTTACGACAAAGTTCAAAGCAAAGGGAGATATTTTCTTCTAAAGAATTCTGGTGGAAGCTAGATATTTTTCTTTATAACTTGTTAAATATGGATATTTTTCTTACACAAACGCATTGCTTTGCTTCATAAGGCCTTTATTAACCCCCCGGAGCTGTGTGGAGTATGTTTTGCTTTGGATGGATGCACTTTCTTGAGCTTTATACTCGTTGTTCCCGTTCACTGCCATTATAAAGCTTAGATATGTCAGGATATTTATTCATATTTCTCTGTTTGTGTTCATCAGAAAGAAGAAAGTCATATACACCTAGGATGGCTTGAGGGTGAGTAAAGCTTGGGCTAATTTTCATTTGAAAGTGAACTAATCCTTTAAGGTGTACAGTGTCATTATAGATGTAATTACAGATATTAATTACAGATGTAATTACATGCATGAATTTTTCAAATAAGTACAGTGTAAAATGTACACAATAAGTGCATTGTATCAATTGATACATTTAAATGTTAGTGCAATTAATATAAAGTGGGACCCATTTTTCCTTTTAATTTTCTTGTCATTGGTCCTGATAAACACAACACTGGGGGTGTTCATGTGCTCTCATATAAAATCACTCGGACGTGACTTGAAGGCTGCACACACTGTATTACTGCATTTCTGAGGCAAAATATTTTCAGGTGGCAGATTTGCTACTGATTCTGGGAATGAGACAAAATACCCTCTGGACAGTGTCCCACAGCTCTAACTGCCCTCTGTACTGTCAGCATTTGATTGGTTAAGCCATGTGGCAGCCAATGAGGCATAACCCCCGAGCTCCAGCGCTGTCAGATACTGTCACATAATGTCACGGGCTGCTTATAATGTGCGTATTTGTGTGTGTCTGTGTTCCAAATGCACAGATAATTATGCGGCCGCAATACTCCATGTTGTGTGGAAATTGCCTCTCAAGGTGGCGGTGGAGATCGACCGCTCTTTAATTATCTGTTTGTGTGACAGCTGCTTCCACAAGTGACACTCAGAGACACAAAGGTGCGCCGAGTGCCAGACGCACTGGTCTGTTCTCTGTCGCAGAACTGCACAGTCACTCAGGACTTTGGGCTGACAATTTTCCCTGCAGGAAAAAAAAAGGAACAGGTGGTGAAAGAGAGGCAATATGTGGAGAAATGACCTAAGTAGTTTGAATTGTGGTGTAGTGTTTATATTAGAGAATGAGAGAAGTGGATGGGAAAGGTGAAACTTCAATGTCCTCTGATGCCATAAAACAGCTTTTAAGAGTAGTACATTCAAATTCTGTGTTTATTATACACACAAGAAGTTCTTTGGATTCATAAACCTGAAGTCCCTTTCACAGGAAGAGAAGAAATCCATCATTGATTCTCACATTTCTCACCAAGGAGTGGCCACTGGGATTTCTCCTGGTGTGCCCAATGGCCAATCCGGACCTGGTGACCTGCTTTACTTCATGAACAATAGGGTCTGTCTGGATCACAGAATGCATTTTGTAAATGAAATATTCATTTTGTGAATGTAATATGTGATTTCATTCATTAATATGAATACCAAAAGGAATGTACCAAAATATTTCTCGAAAGACATACGTTTCGTGATACATACAGATTCTTTCATCATTGAAATAGGCTCCCCTTAAAAGAGACCAATAGTAAACTCAGATTTCAGAGCAGAAAAAAAAGTCTGAATTTTGAGATATACACTCAAATTGCAAGATAAAAAGTCAGAATTGCGAGTTAGAAACTCGCAATTTCGAGAAAAACTCACAATTTTGAAAAAAACTAAAAATCACAAAATGTTAACTCAAAATTTCGAGAAATAAAGTCAGAATTGCAGGATGTTAACTTGGAATTCCAAAAAAAGTCAGAATAATGAAATATTAACTCTAAATTTTGAGAAATAAAGTCAGAATTCCAAAAAAGTCAGAATCGCGAAATGTTAACTAAACATTTAGAGATACAAAGTCAGAATTGCAAGAAGTTAACTCAAAATTGTGGTATATAAACTCACAATTGCAAAAAATATAGTCAGAATTTCGAGACATACACTCAAATTGCAAGATAAAAAGTCGAGTTATAAACTCGAGATTTCGAGAAAAACTCACAATTTTGAGAAAAAAAGTTAAAATCGTAAGAGAGAAACTCTAAAAAAGTAAAAAATCGTAAAATGTTAACTCAAAATAAAGTCAGAATTGCAGGATGTTAGCTCAGAATTCCAAAATAGTCAGAATTGTGAAATGTTAACTAAACAGTTCGAAAAACAAAGTCAGAATCCCAAGATATTAACTCAAAAATTTGAGAAATAAAGTCAGAATTGCAAAATGTTAACTCAAAACTGTGAGATATAAATTCAGAATTGCAAAAAATAGTCAGAATTGTGTTTTATAAACTCGCAATTCTGAGAAAGTCTGAATCGTAATTCTGACTTTAACTTAAGAGATGTTATGTCAAAATTGTGAGTTGTAATTACCCCCCTTTTTTGTGGCAGAAACAGGTTTCGAGACAATATGGAAGGTTAATTCTGTAAAGGATAAAAGTTGCTAACAAATTGATACATAAGGATGACAACAACTGTTCGTCATAGATAAACTCGTGTTCTTACGTCAGCAACTCCACATTTGAGGTATGAATATGTGTAATTTATTCTCAAAAAATCCATTGAAAACTCATAAGGGAATCCATGGCTTGAAAATGCTAATTCTGTTATGGGTTTTAGCATGCAAACCGAACAGCTCTTTTGAGTATTGAATGATTTCGAGAGCCTTTAGAAGCGGTTTCAAAACATGAAAATGAGAAGGGGAGAAATAATGGATGTGGGCCAGATGCACACAGCGGGAAATAAACTGGTGATTACAGGAATGTGGAGGAGTTTGAGGAAGATCATAAAGAATGGTTGTCTTTCAAAACCTAGTGGGCTGCCTAACTAAACAGTGTTTTTGGGCATCATAGACAGGTTTCAAGTGCATCAATCATGTTAAGCTATGGGCTAAGCAGTTAGCTTGCTAAGTGAAGGCTAACTGAAACACAAAGGAAGGGCAGTGTTTAATTTAACCTTACATAGCTTCAGTCAAATATTATTATATGTGATATAGATGTCCTTAGGACATGGTGTCACTACAAAAATTGATTTTCATATGTAGGCATAGCCCACTGTATTCTGGTGGATTCAGTCAGGATAAATAATTCATTTGAGTTGTATTAATTTAACTCACCAACGTAGCTCACCCTTCACAAAAGGGTGAAAAAGACAAAGGTTGGCAACAATAAAGACAATAGGTAAACATGTTTGAGATATAGTTAAGCTAAAAGAAACATTTTCACTCATGGCATGTGTACTTTTTGACCGTAGGCCTGCTGACGTAAATCAGCTTCCTGTATTGTGACCAGGAGAAGCTTGAGGTATTCAGACACACAGCTCAGAGGAACCTCATGAATAAAATAGCATGCCGACTAACTCCTCTCCATTGCAGCCTGCACTGCACTGGTGTGATGAGATTCTGCTCAGCAGGAGCGGATAGAACACCTGGGGATGTGAGAGAGAGATGGGAGTACCGGTGCACTGCAGGATGGGTAAAATCTCTGATGGTGACGGCAACTCTTTCGATCAACTTTTTCTGTTTTGGTGCATCACATGTAGTGAGAGAATAAGCTGTATTAAATCAAAGCATTCATCAAAACAGAAAATAGTGCTATTACATGGGGCATTTGCGGTGTTTCAGTTGTTAACAAAGCATCGTTCTCACTTTCATGCACAGAATATTTTTCTGAAATATGTATTTTAATTGAAAATGACTATTTAACTGAAATATCACCTTTTTGAAGTGAGCAACAAACAAAATGAACGAACGCTAATGAACAAATGAAACATCTTGTTACTGAAAAAGAATTTGAGTGAATGATTCTATAATCCACTCAAATTTAAGGACAAATTGTCCTTAATGTTTTCCTCAAAAAAAATTAAGCAGCACAACTTTTTTAACATTGATAATAAGAAATTTTTCTTGAGCTGCAAATCAGCATAGAATGATTTCTGAAGGATCATGTGACACTGATAATGCTGTGCCATCATTGGAATAAATTACATTTTAAAATATATTCAAATAGAAAACTGTAATAATATTTGTTTTTTATATTATAATATAATGATCATAAAAACTGTAATAATATTTCACACTATTACTGTCACAGCTGGTTGCAGGAAGGGAGAGAAGAAGCAGGATCTATTTGCAGCAGTCACTTTTATTTACATAAGACAACAAACACTGGAGACCAGGAGAGAGCAGGAAATAAAGCAACCCAACATAACACAGATGAGGACCATGAACTGAAACAAACAGGGATTAAATACAGGCCCGTCGCCAAGGGGGGTCATTGCATCTTGTTTACGTGTTTTTGCAGCGTTGAGCAATGTAGCCAATCACAAACATATCTGTTGATTTCTTGAACACAATGACCAATCAGAGGTATTTAAGTTAGCATTGGCGTTTTAAGTGGTTCTAATATCCTCTCATTATAACAAACAATTACAATACATTTATACATTTATAAATGACTATCACTTGGAGAACCGTCGCCTTCAACTATTTTAATGGTGAGAGTACACTCAAAGTCTTTGTTACACATCAATATACTACAGATGTACATATTTTATTGCTATTTGGTATGTATTGTTTTTATCATTGTGTTGTCGGAGGAATTGAAAATTGTGAAAATTGTGCCTTGTGTTTATGAAGTATATAGGCATAATGCAAAAGGGTTTGGTGTAGTTTGTAGGATCGACTATCTTGTTTTTTGGTGTTAATATAGAACTTGGTCTATTTCAGTAATAATACGGGATCTTATTGTTTTGGTGAAAGTTTGTTTCTTGGATCATAAAAATGTATACCTTTGAAAACAAAATGCCCTCCCCCCATTCTATATGTTCTTGCGACGGCCCTGATTAAATACACAGAACATAACGAGATGATTAACTAGACACATGTGTAGCACATGAGGGCAAATAAAAAACCATGACATCAAACAAGGGAAAACTCAAACCATGACAAAACAGGTAAAAACACAGATGAAACCTGGTATTTACACCCCTTCCCAGTAGGCACCTCCTGGCGGCATAAACAAAAACATCACCAAAGTGGAGGGGAGTGGGTTACCAAAAACTCTGTGGGTGGGAAGGAGGGCTAAACTGGCCGGAGGGATGGAGGGACAGGGTCATGCCGCAGGACCAGAGTGCCAAGGTGGGGCCAGGAGATCCGTGGACCAGGGCGAAGCTGGGGTTTGGGAAGCCCGAGGACACACCGGTGGGTGCGAGGACAACAGAGCCGCCAAAGAGATGGAGGAGCCTGATGGAGCCATAAGACTTGAGGAACCAAAGCGTAGCCACAGGCCTGGAAGTCCAAGGTGGAGGCCAGGGGACAATGGACCAAGGTAGCAATGGTGGGACGAGGGAGCCGTAAGGATGGCCAGCCACGGTGGAGCCGAGGGAACGAGGAGCTAAAGTGGATCTGATGAATTGCAGGTCCGAGGTGGAGTCTTTGACCCAGAAGGCTGAGATGGAGGCGGGTGATCCGAGGGCCAAGTCCAAGCTGGAACCCGGGAAGCCCAAGGTGGATCCTATGAGTTAGACGAAGCCAGAGGGGAAGGAGGTGCCGAGGAGCTGGTTGGCACCATCAAAGTTGATGAAGCCAGGAAGCAGGGCGGAACCATCAGAGGGGGCAGGGCCTAGGAGACTAGACGGAGCCGGCAGTGATGAAGGAGGAGACAAAGGAGCTTGGCTGCTGGGCGGGACCAGCAGAGACGAAAGAACTTGGGTGCTGGGCAGGACTAGTGGAGATGAAGAAGCTTGGCTACACAGGAACAAGAGAGATGAAGGAACTTGGCTGCTGGGTGAGACCAGTGGATGAGGAAGGGCAATGGAACAGGTCAGGAACAGAGAGACCATCCAGCCAGTCAGGACCGGCAAAGTGTGAAGGAGTTTGAGGGTGGGCAGAAGGGAGATGACAGGCTCTGTGACCTCCAAGCCATTCCTCAACTTCTGGCTCTGGCAGGGACCAGGAAGTGGGTTCAGACTTAGGGATGTACAAGGCGACGGGCTCTGACTCCAAGACGGGCATATTGGCTGGCTCTAGTTTTGGGATGGACACTGTGGTTGGCTCTGGCTCCATCTTTGGCACTGGCTCAGGCTTCATGTCCATGGCAGGCATAGGCTCTAGCTCTTGGTCCGTGGCGGGCATGGGCGCTGTATCTGGGTCCATGGCGGGCATGGCGAGGGAATGGATGGGCTCTGAAAGGTGAGTGGGGACTGGTTTGGGTGCTGTCAGTTTGGGACCATCACAGTGAAAAAGCACCCAGTCCACATACTCTCAAAGCACTCCTCAAGGACCATCTTCAGGGTTTTCGTCTGGGCATTGAGTCTCGTCCGGAAAAACACACAGAGGCATCAGGGTAATGAATGAGGTGAGCCAGATCTAAGAAATTCTGTGTGTGGTCCTCAAGGGAGCGATCCCCCTGTGAGAGGAGGAGGATCTGTACTACTGCTGGATCCATCAAATTGGGTCGGTTCTTCTGTCTCGGCTGGTTGCAGGAAGGGAGAGTAGAAGCAGGATCTATTTGCAACAGTCACTTTTATGTAGTAAAGACAAAACAAAAAACACACTGAAGTCAATGAAAGAGCAGGAGATAAAGCAACCCAACATAATACAGACAAGAACCAACCAAAAAGGGATTAAAGCACATGAGGCTAAATCAAAAACCATCACAACAAACAAGGGAAAACTCAAACTAATACAAAACAGAGAAAACACAGATGAAACCTGACAATTGTAATTTCAATCAAATAAATGCAGCCTTGGTAAGCATAAAAGAGACTTAAAAAACAAGGTTTTTTAATGTTTTTAAACACTAAACTTTTGAATAGTAGTGTACATTTATATTTAAGATTTATGTTTAGATTTAACATTTGACATTTTGACATGATTTTTTTTTTTAAATATATATTTAACATGCTTCACTTTGCATTTGCATGACCATACCATAATTGTTTCAATCAACTGTGAAAGAGAAACTTCACATACTTTGAGAAATCTTTATTTTTAAAACTTTATTCCAAAACACACACATACATCTGTCTTTGCCACACCATGTCTTGTATAATCATGTTTCTAGCATGTCATTACATAACCAATACTCATTTCCCTCATTTTTGCATAACGAGATTTAAAAGAAACCCATTGCATGTCTGGAGAGAAAAAATGCTAGTGTGTCAGGACGCAGGAATCAGCAAAAACACTCTGGAAAACCATCTTTAATTCTCAGAGAATTCCACCCTGTCACTCCCACATAAACACTTTTAATCTGGATGGACAGAATTGGTTTGTGTCACGTGGCCAGATTTCCGTCAGGTTTGAGAACATTGTGCAAAAGCACTGAATAATGACTGGTGTCATGAACATCAAACAATAAATCTTGAGATTGTAACTGCTTTGTGAAAATGAGATTTTACTGTAACTCAGGCCCTGTTCTCTAAACACAGTCATTCGAGCATCCTAAACAAACATGCTACTGCATCACAGTGAAGTTAAGTGTTGGAGCGTTCAGGATTCATTAGCACTAATGGCAATATCACAAAATGGAATGAATTCCAGTACATTCTCTCCACAAAAGGTCCTTTATCATACTAGAGGAAATATTGTAAATACTTAACATGCCTTCTTGCGTTCTTGGTGATAACAAACCTCATTACTCAAAAGGCTAGTTCACACAGCCAGCACAATTACAAACATTTAAAGTTGGCTTTTGAATTTAGTATGTTGGGAAACACAACTGCAATGTTCATACTGACCCAACAAACACCAACATGGATTAAACACACTGATCGAATGAAACCCAACAACTATTTGGTGTTCTCTTCAATCTACTGCTTCACCATCACAATAGTCCACCTGAAAAAGAAAAGTGACTACACTTGCAGTGTTATACGAATTGCGTCATCTTGGAACGCAACACCAAATTGAGCTAGAATCTAGAAGCGTTTGATTACGGACCTAAAGATTGCGATTGTAAGGTAGCTGCTTTAAAAACAGTCTCTAACAGGTCTAGCCATGCAGACATGTGGCAGCGCTTTACATTATTGCTTTGTAAACGAGGACAACTGGGACTTCTACAAGTGACAATAATCTAGACATATACTGTAACTCCTAGAGTAAAGGTATATTCATATTCTGATTATTTGTATATTAGAGAAAACCTGAACATCTACATTGTGTGCAAGATTTCAAAATGACACTGAAATAAAAAATATAACTTAGTGCATTCATGAAGGTAACAGCAGGAACAACATAGGAAGCACATCCTGATGAACATCCTGAGAAGGAAAAAAAAAAAAAAATGATGGTTGGTTTTTAAGTGTGCACATCTGATATAATTAACATTCAATGTTCATTTTTAAACAAACTGTCATTAATATCGAGTTTCAGATCATGTAGTCGTTGTTTTTGTCAGTGTGACCGTCCCTTTAGCCTGTTGTGTAGAAGTCCGGAATGGGAAAATGTTGGATAATCAAACTTCATGCCCTATTCTACATCTATTTCTCTTTCTTACATCTGCAAATGGAATGATACAATCTATCGTGAGAGGTAGGAGGAGGAATTGTCTGTTCCCACACTTGTAGAAACAGGATTTATTCAGCACTGCATCTACGTCCATTTTGAGCGAGTGATGCTGGGTCAAAAGAGCTGGGTTGTCAGACATCTGAACACTTTAAACCTCAGGGAATCAAGAGGTTTGCTTCTTTAACATGATCTGAGATCACTGTTCAAGTTCAGATTTGGATCTGAGATTAACTTCTTGAGAGGTCTTGATCCAATCCATATCCTTACTCTTGTCTGACAGAGCTCTGCTTGGTGCTCTAGGTTTTGTAGAGATGAGACTTGAGGTGAGATCTTATCACTATATTACAGTTTTAGTGTCAGACTTTGTCCTTTTGAATCTTTGAAACCCCATCCAGTTTTGCATAAAAAGATGGTCCTGTCTGTTAAATTGGTGAGGAGTTAACAGTCTCCTCCACAGCTCCACCGCCAGGCAGATTCTCTCTCTCTCTCTCTCTCTCTCTCTCTCTCTCTGACAGTCTGTAGCAGGAACCAGGCCTCTTGTATCTGCCGGGAAGACGAGAGAGCTGCCAAAAGGATAGTGAGCTAAGAAATGTTGCCGAAGGAAGCTGTAAAAAGAGAAAAAACACCAGAGAATGAAAAAGAGCATAAATTATTCATGTGATTGCAGGAAATACATGTAGAGAAGGGATGTGCATCACAGAACCTCTGTTGTCAGACATTTATTCACTATCTCTGGCTTTACCTTCTTATCTAAAAGATCCCTCTGGAACTCCATGTTCTCCCTTCTAATGCGCATCTTATGAGGGAGATATTCAGACCCTTAAAAACACCATATATAACCATGTATAATGTGCACATTTCAGTTGTGAAGGCTGTTACTACAGGTACACTCTTAAAAATAAAGGTTCCAAAAGCTAGTTTTCATGGTGATGCCATAGAAGAACCTTTCAGTGAACAGTTCTTAAAAGAACCTTTTTCCACTACCTTTTTGTGAAATGGAAAGATTCTATGGATGTTAAAGGTTCTTCATGGGACCATTGATGCCAATAAAGAAACTTTATTTTAAGATACCTTCATTTGTCCACAATCCTAAGGCAGCATGTATCATCTATTTCATTTAATATCAGAAAGTACAGAAAAAATTTTTTAATTCTAATTTTACTTTAATATTTGTGTGTGCAATATTTTAGGCTATTTAAAGTCTCTTAAAAGGATAGTTCACCTAAAAATGAAAATTCTGTTATCATTTACTCACCCTGATGTCATTCCAAACCTGTATGAATTTCTTTCGTTTGAAAAACATAAAATATGTTTTGAAGATTTTTTTTTTTTTGTCCATACAATTGAAGTCAATGGTAACCAAAACCACTTGGTTACCAACATTCTTCAAAATATCTTCTATGTTTCACAGAAAAAAAGAAAGTCATGCCGGTTTGGAACTATATGAGAGTTCACTTGGCAGGCGGCCATTTTCTATGAAGACAATAGGCCATACAAAACAGTGATGAGAGAAACTGAGGTTTTTGACACTGTGAATCAATTAAACCAATTGCTCTGTAGCGTTTAAGACACATACCAGTTAAAACCGCTTGACATTGGTTAAAGGGTTTGCCTTGAGATCAACAGCCTCTAGCATCAAACCACTAAAATTTCAATGACTTAAAGGGTTAGTTCACCCAAAAATGAAATTTATGTCATTTATAACTCACCCTCATGTCGTTCCACACCCATAAAACCTTTGTTCATCTACAAATTAAGATATTTTTGATGAAATCCAAGAGGTTTCTGATCCCCCATAGAAAGCAATGAAAGTACCACACTCAAGGTCCAGAAAAGTAGTAAAGACATTGTTAAAACAGTCGACATGACTACAGTAGTTCAACCTTAATGTTATAAAGTGATGAAAATACTTTTTGTGCACAAAAACAAAACAAAAATAACTACTTTATTCAATAATTTCTTCTCTACCCTCTCTACATTGTAGACACAATGCAGACAACGCTTCCAGGTTCTGCGTCAGAATGCCAACTCAGTATGAATGTGGTAATTGCTTTCTATGGGGGATCAGAAACCTCTCGGATTTCATCAAAATATTTTAATTTGTGTTCTAAAGATGAACAAAGGTCCTACGGGTGTGGAATGACATGAGGGTGAGTAATTAATGACAGAATTTTTGGGTGAAATAACACTTTAGTGTAGCCTGATTTGCTGAAATTATGGGATTTGCCAAATTTGATTCCACCAATTCGAAAAATCATTCAAAAATGCTTTAGAAACCAAAAATTCTTAACATTCAGGGGTGTGTTTCCCGTACAACGACGTAACTCGCTGGTTAACTACCATAGTACGATGCATCATTGAACAAATCAACTAGCTAGTCATGACTGTTTCTCGAAACCAAACCTGTTGTTCAGCCACGCTAGTTAATGATGGTGGAGTAATAACTTCTTTAAATTAATCCATTTGAGATCGAATTAATACTAGATTTTTTTTGCTATAAATTATGGACATGGCATCTGAGGACTAATTCTCATTTTTTCTCAGTTATGTCCACATGTCATAAAAACAAGAAACTCTGCTTCTAACCACAGCTCGAGAGCTGTCATTTAACCACACAAGTTTACGATGCAGTTTGCAAATGAAGAGTTTGGTTCCAAAACGCGATAAACGCCATTTTCAAAAAAATTGAGTTTCCGCCAAAATCAGTATTGTGTCTGGTAGGTATTGAAATGTCATTTATTAATTTTGCGCAAAATGCGATATCCATCGTGTTATTCTGTCATGTTTTCTCCCTTTCTTTCCAAAACACGACAAACGCCAGTCTCCTTTTTCTGCAGAACGCGATATATCCGCTCAACCAATCACAGCGCACCATTCCACGCACTGTAAACATTGAAGGCTTTTTTTAAAAAGCCGTTTTTAATACCAGCAAATGTACTCAGCAAATGTGTTTATTTAACCGTGCGGTGGCGCCAGATACTCTTTAATCGGTAATGACAAATAATTTATAACATTAACAAGATGACTCGTTGAATTCATTTTGGGAGCGACGACTGAATGTATTTTTAGTAAAATGCCTGTATAAAAGATAAATATTGGCAAAGTTTAGACTCTGTCATATATGTGAATCAACTTACTTTGTTGTGTATTTTCAATTTGAAAAATAACTTTTAAATTGATGGATTAATTGCATTTTGAAAACAAAAGTGTCATGGATTTATTACATTTTGGGGAAAAAATAATACATTTTTATAATAAACTTTTTAAAATCAAAATGTAGATTTGAATTTTTAATGTTTTTATAACTAAAATATGCTATGTGAAAGTTTGAAACGGAAAATAGTGGTTTTCATCTTGCCATTTTCTTGGTAAAGAAAACACCTTTTTACTCAAATTAATCAAAATGGAGTTATTGCGTTTTGGTTTCGGGAAAAACCAAATCATTGAACTATGTTAGTAATGACGGAACTTGCAATGTTAGTTGGCTAATGATGCTTTTGGGAAACGCACCCCAGATGTGCAGCAAGCCATCATTCATACTTGAAGTGCTGCGGAGGCAGACAGCCCAGATGTTGTTTGAGTGGAGGTTGTCTTGAGGTAGCAATTAACATAACTCTCAAGAACATCATAGTTTGCTATATTTCTTAGCTGTCACCAGCAGAGAGTGTTATCTGAGTAAAATGCAGGAAGGATCTTTTCATTAAGGGCAGAAACAAAAAGGACTAGACAAAATGAGATCATATCAGAATACATTATAACTGTAGCAGCCGGCTATGTATTGGAAACACTGCATGATTTATTTATTTATTTTTTTGCAATGCAATCAGTTTGTAGGCATTGTGAAAAAAAAAATCGCTGATTGCAATTTAGAGACGTGTTTCTTCCGGCCTGGGCAATCAATGATAGTCTTGTTCAATCTGACGAGAAAGAACATATGAAAATGAAAGTTAAAAAAATATAAAAGTATGATGGAATGAACAATGCAAGTCACTGAACAATGAACAATCAGAGACAAACGCATTTGAGGAAAGGAACAGGTGGCATGGCTTATGCTGCCGTGACATCAAATGACAAAGCTGCTGAAAGTCACAATGATTGGTGAATGTGTGTCATCTGCAGCACAGTCTCTGATGAAGACACCTGATTACTGATGTCCATCTATGAATAACATTAAAATGGAAAGAGAGAGACCAGACAAAAGGAGGAGAGGAAGAGTTAAGTATTTTTTTTTCAGTAGTTAGGAAAGTAAGTCAATAAAATAATAATTAAGTAATTAAATCTGAAAAGTTGTTTGCTGATACACACCAAACTTTTTATCAGTAGTGTGTTTGTGTGTGTATATATATATATATATATATATATATATATATATATATATATGTATATGTATATATATATATATATATATATATATATATATATATATATATATATATATATATATATATATATATATATATGTGACCCGTCACGGAATCCAGGGACACAAGTCGGCAGCACAACTCTCGAGCAAAATGAGAAAGAAGCATTTTTTTCAAAATTGGTGATTTTCGTTTTTTTGCAGAATCTGTTAGTTGAGATCATGAAGAAGCCTTTCCGTGTTTGAGATAGCAGTATTGGTATATTTAAAAGCGTACATTTTGAGGTCGAAATCGGCTTGTTTTTCGGAGATTCTAGCACGCAGTAGGGGCGTGTCATTGTCTGTGTGTATTTCCATACTGGGAAGCGTGGCTACTTATTATGCAGCGCTCTGGCCGGCTCTAGCTGATATCAAAATTCAATGAAGAACCGTGGCCGTTACACCGAAAATGTTTTGAAGTACTTCTTCGACAAGCCGGATGCTTATGAACAAGCGCTCACTGATTCTGAAGACGATCTGAGCGACGATGAAAGCGGCATAATAAGACATTACCTCTCTGGAGTCGGGTAACGCGCCGGCGCGTTTTGCAGGTTTTTTTTCACATTGCAGCAAAACAGACTTAAAATACTCCATCATATTTTGTCATAGAGACATAAGTAATATATATCAATTGAAACTATAGAATGTCTTCTTTTATTTGTGTACACTCAGAGTAAAAACAAAATGTTGTGCTTTTTGAAAAATAAAGAAAACTAACATGATGCGTGATCTCTCCTTTCCCTCTGAACGAAGTCCAATCTGATAGTTCTCAGAAAATGAACTGTAACTTAGTGAATACTAATCATAAAAAAATTATACTTATGTCTGAAAAAACGTTGAAATGTCAAGTTTTAAAATGTGTAAGTCAAATCGAAAACAAACCTTCTGTGTTTATGTAATCTGTATGAAAAGAGAGCCATGTCAGAAGTCCGTGATTCAGCTCATTATCCGCTAATGCGGCCACGCCCACGGAGCCAGCGCTATTCAGACGCAAATTCAGTCAATACATGCATTCATCGCCTCAATCGTGTATTTATTGTCTTGAAAAGTGTTTTGAATAGCCATAGTTAGCGATCTCTGGCCTCTGTTAGTCCAGTTATTTCCTGGATTGCCTATTCTTCTTTAACAGGCTTCTCAGGTGAGAACATTTCATTTCATGATTAGTGACCAAAATGATCACGGTTATCACAGAATCCTGTTCAAAAAGTCAATTCACCAAGTTTTATGTGGAAAACCAGCAAATAAAAAATAAAATTAGCATCAATATGTACTTTTTCTTTACATAAACATTAAAATAATAACATTAAAAATTATGGGCAGATTTTAAAGGAGTGTCTTGCAACATGTTATCTACAATGCACAAGTTCAAATAGAGTTTTGACAAAAAAGTCACATATTTCAGCCTCTAAATCATTTTTATAAAAGTAAAAAAAAAAAAAAATTACTGACATTTACAATGCACATTAACCTTTATTATTAATAGTATGCGGTCCATGCAGCTTTACAGGGGGTATGGCTTATCTAAATGAGATGTAAATGAGCCCTATTGTCACTCCCAGCAGGTGAGAACAGGTGAGAACTGCACAAACTTTAAAGGGGTTTTTCTCCCTCTTGAGCTTTCTTGATTGCCTACCTTCAAATGGCCACAACTTCTCCAAATATTATCAGATTTCCATGTGTCACACATTGTTGGAAAGCTTGGAGACTGCACTTTCAGAATCTGTGAACAACTCAAAATGCCCCAAAACCGACTTGTGTCCCTACTTTCCGTGACTGGTCACATATATATATATATGTTAGGGCTGTCAAAATAACGCGTTAGTTTCGATTAATTAACTTTAAAAAAAACCTGCCATATAGATATTTTTAATATTATTTTTTTAAAATATTATCTTATTTTTAATATTAATTTGGCAGCAGGTGTCACTTTAAGACCTGACGCACAGATCCATTATACTGTTACACATGCGTTTTCTTTCTCAATTGTTTACGATCACCTAAAACATAACTGACTGTGTTTACGTGAATACTCACCAAGACCAGCATTTTAACATTATTTTGTGTGTATTTGATTGTTTAAGTGCAATAAGCATTTAAAAATAGCTAAATTTGGTACTGAGAGGTGGCTTTGTGTGCACGCAGTTTGGGTTTGAGCACAAAATTTGCGGGAATAAGTAAAATTATGCATAATACACGCAATCCCAAGATGAAATTCAAGCTCTCTAACATCAACAATATGCATCCGGGGCAAATGAAACAAGTGAGGAGAGACGGGTGTGTGTGTCAGCACAAGTATTGGAAGCATTTCAGATATTTCAGTATATATATTTTTGACAACACTAAATTGCATTTAGTTTACTATTTCACAAGCCTTTTTAAAAGACTACAGTTGAAAAATGCATATATATAAAATTAAACCCGCCAAAGTGGCTAGAGAAGTGACTGCGTTACACACCACTGCTGAAATCCACAAGCATTTGGTGGGTTGGCGTGTATGTATGTGTGTGTGTGTGTGTGTGTGTGTGTGTGTGTGTGTGTGTGTGTGTGCGTGTGTGCGCGTGTGTGCGTGTGTGTGTGTAAATAAACAAGGTGTAAAAAAAGGTATGTCATTTATACAAGCTGATGTTCTACAGTAAGATCATGCTACTGCACATCCTGATTAAATAGACATTTTCCCATACTTTTCTTTCTAAAAATACACAAATCTCATGGAAGTTTCTTTTCATTTTCCACATAGATAATGAATGGGTAACTATGGTGTTATGGTCCCATTCTGTTTTGGTTTCATTAGCTGGGTTTCCATCCAAACGCAAAGCGAATCTTTTCAAAGTTCGCAAAAAAAGAAAGAAAAACGAATGCGAATTATTAAGGCTGGAATACACTACACGACTTAAAATCTGAACGGATTTTTTAACAACAGGCATCATACACTTGCCGACTTTGTAAATGGCTGGGCATCATACACTACACGACTGAGGATCACACACTTCCAGACTTTAATATCAAAATATCAAACGTGGTTTTAAATCCTCCGACTGGATGGAATCAAAGTCTGAAGCTAAAAAATCGGAATCTGTGACCATAATATTTTATAGCAATAAACATTAAATACGCATTATTAAATAGACAAAATGCATAAAATGTATTTAAAAAATGAAATAAATAATAGTTAAAATTACACATTACATTTACAGGTGCTGGTCATATAATTAGAATATCGTGAAAAAGTTCATTTTTTTATTGTAAATTATTTTTAAGAAATGAAACTTTCATATATTCTACATTCCCTACATGTAAAGTAAAACATTTCAAAAGTTTTTTTTTTTTAATTTTTTTTTTTTTTATTTTGATGATTAGAGCGTATACAGCTCATGAAAGTCCAAAATCCAGTATCTTAAAATATTAGAATATTTCCTAAGATCAATCAAAAAATGGATTTTCAAAACAGAAAAGTTCAAGTTCTTTATAGTATGTTCATTTGTACACTCAATACTTGGTCGGCAGCACATATTACAGCAAATGACTTGTTCTAGCACAAATTACAGCATCAGTGAAGTGTGGCATGGAAGTGATCAGCCTGTGGCACTGCTGAGGCACTATTGAGCCTTCAGATCATCTGTATATTGTTGGATCGACTGTTTCTCATCTTTCTCTTGAAAATATCCCATAGATTCAGGGGTCAGGCATGTTGGCTGGCCAATAAAGCACAGTAATATCATGGTCAGCAAACCACTTGAAAGTGGTTTTTGCACTGTGGGCAGGTGCTGAAGTCCTGCTGGAAAAGGAAATCAGCTTCTCCATAAAGCTTGTCAGCAGATGGAAGCATAAAGTGCTCCAAAATCTCCTGGAAGATGGCTACATTGACTTTGCACTTGATAAAACACAATGGACCAACACCAGCAGACGTCACGGCCCCCCAAATCATTACTAACTTCAGAAGCTTCCCACGAGACTTCAAGCAGCTTGGATTCTGTGCCTCTCCAGTCTTCCTTCAGACTCTGGGACCATGATTTCAACATGAAATGCAAAATTTACTTTTATCTGAAAAGAGGACTTTCGACCACTGTTCACTGTCCAGTTCTTTTTCTCCTTAGCCCAGGTAAGATGCTTCTGACGTTGTTTCTGTTTCAGAAGTGGCTTGGTAGTCCTTTTCCTGAAGATGTTCGAGTGTGGTGACTCTTGATGCGCTGACTCCGGCTTCATTTGATTCATTGACAAGTGTTTGAATCGGCTTTACTTGACAGTATTCTCAAGCTTGTGGTCATCCCTGTTGCTTGTGCACCTTTGCCTACCCAATTTCTTCCTTCTAGTCAACTTTGCATTTAATATGCTTTGATACATCACTCTGTAAACAGCCACCCCATTCAGTAATGACCATCTGTGATCTTGCTCTCTTTGTGGAGGGTGTCAATGATTGTCTCCTGGACCATTGCCAAGTCAGCAGTCTTCCCCATTAGTGTGGTTTCAAAGAACAAGAGATACCCGGAATTTATACTGTAGGGATGGTCATTTAATGAAACTCAAATGTAAATATTCTAATATTTTGAGATACTGGATTTTGGACTTTCATGAGCTGTACGCTCTAATCAATCAAAATTAAAAAAAAAAAAAAAAAAAAAAAAAAAAACTTTTGAAATGTTTTACTTTACATGTAGGGAATCTAGAATATATGAAAGTTTCATTTTTAAAAATAATTTACAATAAAAAAAATGAACTTTTTCACGATATTCTAATTATATGACCAGCACCTGTATATTAGGTAACACTATATTTTACTGTGTCCTTATTACACGTTATATGTAGTTACTGTAGTAATAACTATAATATGCACAATTACAAATTACATGCAACTAACCCTAAAGTAGTTAATTATTATTACTTAATACTTAAATGTATAATTACTCTGGGCACTTTATAAAATGTATTTTATATATTTAAATGCTGTGCTGTCGAAAGAGTCCAAATTGATGTTAATTATTGGGTGCCACAATTTTAAGGAATGTTAAATTTAATATTTTGAAATGACACAGGGTTTTGGTTTTGTCTGAACGTTTTTAAAAAGAGAAAGAAACATGGTGAAAATTGTGCATTGAGAAGCTTGTTGTGGCAGATGTTTGGAAGGGCCTCAGGATGCTCTCCTGATAGAAACAGGCATATGGAAGAGACAAGCTGATTACGCTAGCGGATGTCTCAGGGAGTTTGTGTGGGTCGCTCTCCTCTAAATGAAGCTGAGTCTCAGAGACTTCCCATCGGGTTCACAGCGTCAGCTACATCAACATTTAATTGGTTTGTTGAAGACTTATGATTTCGCAGAGCATTATGAAATCCATCTTGTTTAACCATAAATAATTTTACATTTCCTATTCGGTTTGATATGTCTTCAAAGTAGTACAATGACTTTTCCCAAATCTTCATTTCCTGGTATGAAATGAAACATTAAAGCCTTTCAATTTTGCAGTGCTCCTAAATGGCACACAAGCAAAGTGCCTTACAAAGCATCTAAAAAATTCATGGAACCATCATGCATTAATTTGTACGAACCCTTTTCAGGAAAAACGTCTATGCAAGATTAGTGTTTAAATACACATGAGGAGCCCCGACGGCAGCGAGTGACATCTCAAACACCACAATGAGACAAAAAAGGACCATGGAACTGACTTGTTTTGTTAACTGGAACAAATGATGGCATTGTTTGCTAAGATGAAGCAGTGGATCACTGGTTTTTCTCTTTTTGTGAGATGTTTAAAGGCTAATACAGTTGGATGACTGGGTGGTAATTTGCAGAAGAGGTAATAAGGTTTGGTGTTTCAATAGAAACAGCAATTATAGTTTTGATAGAATCTGCCTCGCTCTCTGCTAAATTGCTTCGGTGTGAGGAAGGGAGGCGAGGGATGAAGAGGGCAGAATTACCTGGCCGTACTTGGAACCAAAAGAAGAAAGCAATTTAGAAGAGTATAGAGGCAACATTTCAGAGGATAAATACCAGATAGCAATTGGACTGAAAGGTCAATCTAAGCCTCCGAATCACTCATGTGAGCGTTATGAGCTTTAACAGAGAGAGCAAGGTAAGTCCAGTCCAGAAGTCCTCTGATGAGCTTCATACTGATTGATAATAAACAACGCTAAATTATTGGACATGGGACAGAAAGCTATTACCCCTACTGATATATATCGTACCATGGTACATTGATACTTTGGACTTTGATGAATGATAGCACTTTTGCTCAAGGCATAAAAGGAGCTGTTTTTTTAGTGGAGACCGAGGTTCAGGACATAAAAGGTCCTTTCACACTGCGCTTAACCCAGGGTTATCGTCATTCTAAACACCGCTTTTAACCCTGGATAAAGGAACGTTTTACACTTATGATTTAGAAGCGGGATTAGCACCGCTTTTTACCCGGGGTTTTGAAACCCTGCTCTGGAGCAGGAAGAATTGAGAATTGAGAGGAAAAATGTCAAATACTAACAGAAAAAGTGACAATTTGAGTGAAGAAGAGACCGTTTCATTCTTACCTTTATAGTCTGAAATGTCCATTCAGTACAATGTTAATTTTGACAGCAAATTTTGATTTAGTTTTAGTCATAGTCTTTTGACTAAAATGCCATTTAGTTTTAGTCATATTTTAGTCATCCGAAATTGTTTTAGTTTTAGTCTAGTTTTAGTTGACTAAATATCATAAGATTATAGTCGACTAAAATCTATTTTTGTTAAATTGTAATGCATTAAGCATTTGTCTAACAATACACAGATCCTATACACTGATATAGGTACATCTGATATTCCCCAAACTGACACACTTATCATTGAGATACTATTATAGTTTTCGTTTAAAACTTTTTATTAGATTTGATGTTTAGTTTTTATGGTTTCATTGTAATTTTAGTTAAAAGTTTTAGTAATTTTTTGTGTTTATGTCTTTTAGTTTTTGCTTTTAAATGTCTATAAGTTTTTATTTCTGTTTATTTTAATACCTCAGGTTAAGCTAAAGCTTGGAAACTAGATGAAATAAAATAAGTTTACATTTTTATAAATTTATTTTTTTTATTTCAGTTAATGTTTATTTCAAGTAATGAAGATTTCTTTGGTTTTAGGTTTTAGTTAACTATAATAACCCTTATACTTGTAAAATATATTGAATAAAGTGTCAAATAATGTTCTTAATCTTTCCTTCCTGTGACAGAAGATACAGTAGTTTACTATGAATTAAACAGAAATCAAATTAAATACAGTTTATTGTGTAAACATAATAACAATAATGACCAGGAAAAAATAATAATTATAAACCATCTCGAAATACACTGTGACTCTTATTCTGAAATGTCTGTGGTCTGCACTGTAGCAGGCTGCTCTCATGAGGGTGATAAAATATGCATTCTTACAACCGTCTAAAACATGCTATAATATAAACATCGTGTAGTAAACATTGTCATAATTCATCAACATTAGCTTATAAGCAATCGCTTGGCATAAATGTGCACTATTCATTAATTGCAAAGCAGTCTGAAGTGCTGCTGCACGAGCCTGTAGAGGGCGCAACAGCGCCGCGTTTCCCGCGGTTAGATCAGCACTTTACTTACACTTTAAATGTGCGCATCTTCCACACAGGAACAGCAGTCCTGACTGGATATCTTACCAAATCGTCCCTCTCTTTCATTTACGTCTCGTTTTCATTCGTTGACGAAAATTAGAGTAGATTTTAGTAATAGTTTCAGTCATTCAAAATGCATTTTTATTTAGTTATCGTCTCGTTTTCATCCGTGAAAAAATGTCGTTGACGAAAATTATGACGAAAATTATTCGTCAACGAAATTAACACTGATTCAGTATAAACTAAATGAGTACAGTCGGCAATATGAGGATGCGCAATGCTACAGCTATATAAACAGGTCATGTGCTATGTGCTATGTGCTATGCACCGACACCACAAATATGTAAATAAGAACGTTAACCCGGGGTTTAGGAATGTACAATGTGAAACGTCAGCTTATGAATATCAATGATTAATTGTTAACCACAGATAAATTATGAGCAGTGTGAAACATGAAGCAAGATAACCCAGGATTCTAATTACCCAGGGTTTAGAATGACCCAGGGTTAACTATTTCAAGTGTGAAAAGCCCTATAAAAAACCAATTACCTCAAACCGAGAATTGTTGATCCTGGAACAACATTCCTGTCCAAAAACAGTAATAACTCTAACCCTACCAATAATTTATCCCTAAAATAAGAGGGAAATGATATCACTGTAAATCCAAATAAGTTGGCAAAACTCAAAAACATTTGAGGTTATCAGTTATATCAAATTATTTAAGTTTAAGTAAGCAGAACTGGTAGATTTCAGTTTTTTACTCATACATTTTAATTGCTCTTAACTTGAACATTTTGAGTAAGTTAATTCATACATTTAACATAAAATTATCATGTAATCTTAATTTAAGTATTCTTAGTAGTGGAAATTTGGGGAGGGGTGACCTATAGGGTCGTTTTTTTTTTTTTTTTTTTTTTGGAGGACAGTCTGTCATACAGGCTTGGAATGACATTAGGGTGAGTAAATGATGACCAAATTGTAATGTTTAGTTGAACTATCCCTTTAATTCCCAAGTTAAGCAGAAGCACTTAGGCTACATTCAGACTGTCAGTCCACATCCAATTTTTGTGCATATCTGATTGAAATCTGATCAGATTTAGCAAGTCTGAATGGCCAAAAATCACATGAAATGCGATTTTTACAAATCCAGTTTGAGCTACAGTACGTTCATAAATGATTTGAAATCCTATTCAAATCGCATTTATGGAAATCTGTTTCAGTCTGACTGCTCTGATCTGATTTTGCATGGTTTATGCAACTTTCTCACGGCACATAAAACATAAACGTCAGACGCTGTTATAGGAAACATGCTGAAAGTTGCTGCAGAAACAAGGTTGTGTTGTTGCAAAGTGCCGGACAAGCAGAAAATGACAATATAATGGAGACTGGTGGAGACGACGACACCGAATAAAGCCGCTCATACCAGCCTTCTATGTTTCTGCTGCTCCCTCATCATAACACAGCAGTCCAGCATCGGCGTCTAGAGGTCTGACGGGCTTTAAACTGAGGCCCGTACCCGAGATTGTTTGACCCGACCTGGGGTGCGTTTCCCGAAAGCATCGCTGGTGAACCATGGTCGTAAGTCCCATTGAACTCTAATGGCAACGACGGAATTTGCGACCATAGTTCGCTTCGGGAAACGCGCCCCTGAACGGTACAGTTATAGTTTAACCTGATCCGAACCCGAAATACATTGCATCATAAGCCAAGGCAGCTTTGTAAGACCTACACTGCACGTAACCGCTGAGCTATTTATTGGTCAAAGAATGACAAGATCATATCGTACAAATTTTAAATTGACAGAAACATCAGGCTAAGTAGTAGAAAAGACGAACAGAGGCCATTTGACATGGTATCGCGCCTCATTTCATTCATATAGTTTGCACTCAGTCACGTAGCCTATTATATCGTAGGATGTTTTAAACATTTAAATACACATATTAAATAAAATAATACAAAATGTGTATGATGTTTTAGGTGATAGTAGCCTGCTCTTGACAAAGCTGATTTCTGAGAGAGAAACGCAGCTATTTGATTTACGAACGCGCTTGGCTCATTTCATTCATAGAGTTTACACTTAATCGTCTACTATATCATACAATGTTTAAAACATTTAAATATACATATCAAATGATGTAGTACTTTACAGTAGACCTACTGTACTCTTGACAAAGCTCTGATTTCTGAGACAGAGACGGCAGCGCGGTTATTTGATTTGTGGCTGCTCTCAGTAGTCGTTCACTCACTCATACATTTTTGCGTAGTAATTTTAGTGGCTTGTGTATAATTGTGCTATTCATGAAAGCTTAACCCGAACCCGTTCCGAAACCCGCGAGTTCTTCGGGGCCCGTCGGGCTCGGGTCGGGTTGCAGACCTCTAGCGGCTACACATTGTCATGTTGTAAATAAGACAACATCTGTATTGCAAACCCCATTATTGTTTTTGGGGTATGCCTACCAATGCAACGTCATTGCCATAGAAACAAATGCAGATATTCCGGAAAACGAAAGAGGGGCATGGACACACAAATCGGATGCACAGTGCAGACGTCAATCATTTTAGATCAGATTCCAAGATTCCGGATTTGGAATGAGAGTCTGAACAAAGCCAAAACCTTCTTCATCACCATGCTCAACACCAAAAACACTTGCCTCTTCGGTTCTTTTACATGAACATTATCCAAAACGCAGATCAAGACCCTTCTATGGTCAGAGTGGTTGTCTAGTTTTTCACCCAATCAATATTTCATATTTTCATTCATGCCCACTGAATCAAATATGACAGGCTGCTATAGACGGCCTCTCTTTAGACATCCACTGAAACCCTGCTGGCTGAGAGACGCGTCTAAGAATAAACTCACACAAGCTGTGTCCTCCAGCCATGCCAGCCCAACAGTCCCCAGGAGCCAGATTTAACTCACTCTGACAGGTGATGTCAACTATCAGAAACAAACTAATCAGCTTTGGCGGGACTTCTATTTGACCGTCCTCCTCTCACGAACACCCTTCACCTGTTTGAACCCTCACACAAGTCCTCTGTTTGAACCTCAGGTGAGGATTTTTCCATTCGGGTGGCTCAATTAGATTCCTTTATCATAGCACGGAGGCCGGGACTTGGTGAAGTGTTAAATTAAATTTGCCCCTAAGCTGTTGGTAGAATTCCCTGACACAGCATTTAAGTGGTCTCTAATTCCCTCTCCTTGTTAATGTGGGGGTACACTGGGGTTTGACACTTGCTGAGGCGGGAGTTCTGAGGACGTGTCTTGCTCCGAGGAGACCCTGATACTTTGTGTCTTCAAATCCGGGTTGTCCTTTGAAACTTTAAAAGTTGTACTTAAGTGAGCTTCAAAAGAAGAGAAATTTAGAGCTTTTGTATCCCAAAAAGACTCCCAATTAAATGTGGACATATGTTATATTGGTAACACTTTTCACTACGGTTTCATTTGTTAACATTAGTTAACTTACATTGAATTAATAAGGAAAAAATACTTTTAAAGCATTTCTTAATGTTAATTTCATCATTTACTAATACATTATTAAAATCAAAAGTTGTATCTGTTCATATTATTTGAAGAGCTCTTTTCCAAAACGCTATAAATCCATTTCAATAGTTTTCATGAAAATGACATTTTTTTACCTAGACCTATACATTTTGTTAATATTCAATTTATCCTGTTAAAATGGTCTATTGGCTCAGTCTGAACATGTTAAACAATGATTGTTAAATGAAACAACAATTTTGTTGATTATAAATTCAAAGTTTTTTTTTCTTTTTCTCAAAACGCTACAAATCCATCCTCTTTTTTTAGCTTTTTTATATAAAAACATCTAGAATCTCAGTATTGAAAGGGTGACTATATGTTTTAAACAGTTTACTGAACTGTTTGATCGCCTGATACGATGTCAAACACTTGCGCGCACACACACGAGGCAAGGCGAGCCTCTTATAAAGCAGCCGTGAGTTGAGCGCCTCTTCTTAGCCTTTTTATATAAAATCATCTAGAATCTCAGTATTGATCGGGTAACTATATGTTTTAAACAGTTTACTGAACAGGTTGATCGCCTGATACGATGTCACACACTTGCACACACACACATACGAGGTGAGGCGAGGCGAGGCGAGCCGAGACACCCTTATATTCAAACGAACCTATCTCGGGAACCGAGCCAAGTTGGCGCTCCGGACTCCAGCCCCCAGGATGTAGGTCTCACTGGCTCATCCAGGCCATCAAAAGTGTTAATAGAGTTTAAAGCACTCATTTTGAAGACTGAGCAAAAACAAACTTACTCGCTTCAAAGAACCGCCATGTTAGATTGCATCGAACGCTCACCGAATTTTGATTGGTCGAGAGGACATATCGCATTTAGGCTAAAAACGGATTCGGCGCTTATAGCGTTTTGGAAAGAAACTGCATTTTGCAGTACATTTTAAACAAGGAAATATAGCGATTTGGCATGAAACATTGATGGAGCAGAGAATAGGTTCAGTACACAGCAAAATGGCATGACCAACTCATTTTTTTTTAAATTTGGCGTTTATCGCGTTTTGGAAAAGAGCTCTTCATTTAATGCACCAGAGCTAACATCAATTAAAATAAACAGTTGTATTTTTAATAACTAATGTTTACACAGTTTAATAAATACTGTAACAAATGTATTGCTCATTGTTATTTAATGTTAGTTAATGCATACAGGTGCTGGTCATATAATTAGAATATCGTGAAAAAGTTCATTTTTTAATTGTAAATTTTTTTAAAAAATGAAACTTTCATTTATTCTAGATTCCCTACATGTAAAGTAAAACATTTCAAAAGTTTTTTTTTTTTTTTTTTTTTTTTAATTTGTTGATTAGAGTGTACAGCTAATGAAAGTCCAAAATAAATTCCGGGTAATAAATTCCAGGTATCTCTTGTTCTTTGAAACCACACTAATGGGGAAGACTGCTGACTTGGCAATGGTCCAGGAGACAATCATTGACACCCTCCACAAAGAGAGTAAGTCACAGAAGGTCATTACTGAATGTGGTGGCTGTTTACAGAGTGAAATATCAAAGCATATTGAATGCAAAGTTGACTAGAAGGAAGAAATTGGGTAGGCAAAGGTGCACAAGCAACAGGGATGACCACAAGCTTGAGAATACTGTCAAGTAAAGCCGATTCAAACGCTTGGGAGAGCTTCACAATGAGTCAAATGAAGCTGGAGTCAGCGCATCAAGAGCCACCACACTCAGACATCTTCAGGAAAAGGACTACCAAGCCACTTCTGAAACAGAAACAATGTCAGAAGCATCTTACCTTGGCTAAGGAGAAAAAGAACTGGACAGTGAACAGTGGTCGAAAGTCCTCTTTTCAGATAAAAGTAAATTTTGCATTTCATGTTGAAATCATGGTCCCAGAGTCTGAAAGAAGACTGGAGAGGCACAGAATCCAAGCTGCTTGAAGTCTAGTGTGAAGTTTCTGAAGTTAGTAATGATTTGGGGGGCCGTGACGTCTGCTGGTGTTGGTCCATTGTGTTTTATCAAGTGAAAAGTCAATGCAGCCATCTTCCAGGAGATTTTGGAGCACTTTATGCTTCCATCTGCTGACAAGCTTTATGGAGATGCTGATTTCCTTTTCCAGCAGGACTTTAGCACCTGCCCACAGTGCAAAAAACACTTCCAAGTGGTTTGCTGACCATGGTATTACTGTGCTTTATTGGCCAGCCAACATGCCTGACCCTTGAATCTATGGGATATTTTCAAGAGAAAGATGAGAAACAGTCGATCCAACAATATACAGATGATCTGAAGGCTCAATAGTGCCTCGGCAGTGCCACAGGCTGATCACTTCCATGCCACACTTCACTGATGCTGTAATTTGTGCTAGAACAAGTCATTTGCTGTAATATGTGCTGCAGACCAAGTATTGAGTGCACAAATGAACATACTTTAAAGAACTTGAACTTTTCTGTTTTGAAAATCCATTTTTTGATTGATCTTAGGAAATATTCTAATATTTTGAGATACTGGATTTTGGACTTTCATGAGCTGTACGCTCTAATCATCAAAATTAAAAAAAAAAAAAACTTTTCAAATGTTTTACTTTACATGTAGGGAATCTAGAATATATGAAAGTTTCATTTTTAAAAATAATTTACAAAAAAATGAACTTTTTCACGATATTCTAATTATATGACCAGCACCTGTAATGTTAACTAATGGGATATTATACAACAATGATTTCTGGTCTTCGAAATTTGATTGGCTGATATATTATATTGTATTGTGGTGTGGTGATTAATAACTGCATATCAAATTTGGCTGAGAAATTTCTCCCAAAAGATAATTTAAAGTCATTATTGTTTTAAATAAGAAAATAAGCATCAAATAGACTATAAAAGTAGCTTTATGAAGAAAAAAAAAATATTTGATTTGATTCAACATAGAATTTATTACACAAACTTTTAGGCTTCAACGGCCATGAGGGTGAGTAAATGATGACAGAATTTTCTTTTTTTGGTGAACTTTAGCTTTAATAGGTTTTTAATATGGAAATAGTATTTATTTATTTTTATTTTTTTTAAATGAAATTATGCTCTAAATAAAAAACAAAAACTGCCAGTAGGTGGCGGTAAATGTCTAAATAAGTAAGTCATTGAGTGTTCATTCATTCATTCATTCAATTCGTTCAAATGGCTGATTCATTCAGGAATGAAGTAAATGGCTCTCTTTATGAATGGAACATTGAATCATTGGTTCACCCGACTGATTCGCTCAAAACACGGATTCATTCAGAAACGAAGCACCGCTGTGTGTTACACAGATATGCACAACAGTCCCGCTTTGGCTTTATAGGTAAACTTTCATTGGCAAAATTTAGCAAAAACAGACAATATTGTCTAAAATACTCAATATTAACTTCTTATTTATCAAACTGTTGTATAAAATCAATATCACATTTGCACACGTGCTATTCGGGACAAAAACATCACTCGAGTTGTTGCCCTGCTTCATGTTCATCACCAATCACCAAAATTAATTAAATTAACGCATTAAATCAACAGCCCTAATTATATTATATTTGACTGTCTGTTAATTAATTTATTACTTTAAAAAACCCTAAGTAGTATGTAAAATTAAATTAAATGATAAAATATTCATTTACTGCATTGCATCTAATGCAATCTTTTTGCCAACATATATATATATATATATCAGTATATCAGTACAGTCCAAAAGTTTGGAACCACTAAGATTTTTAATGTTTTTAAAAGAAGTTTCGTCTGCTCACCAAGGCTACATTTATTTAATTAAAAATACAGTAAAAAACAGTAATATTGTGAAATATTATTACAATTTAAAATAACTGTGTACTATTTAAATATATTTGACAAAGTAATTTATTCCTGTGATGGCAAAGCTGAATTTTCAGCATCGTTACTCCAGTCTTCAGTGTCACATGATCCTTCAGAAATCATTCTAATATGCTGATTTGCTGCTCAATAAACATTTATGATTATTTTCAATGTTGAAAACAGTTGTGTACTTTTTTTTTCAGGATTCCTTGATGAATAGAAAGTTCAAAAGAACAGCATTTATCTGAAATACAAAGCTTCTGTAGCATTATACACTACCGTTCAAAGGTTTGGGGTCAGTAAGAATTTTTATTTTTATTTTTTTGAAAAGAAATTAAAGAAATGAATAGTTTTATTCAGCAAGGATGCATTAAATCAATCAAAAGTGGCAGTAAAGACATTTATAATGTTACAAAAGATTAGATTTCAGATAAACACTGTTCTTTTGAACTTTCTATTCATCAAATAATCCTGAAAAAAAATATTGTACACAAATATTTTGTACAATTGTACACATTAAATGTTTCTTGAGCAGCAGATCAGCATATTAGAATGGTTTCTGAAGGATCATGTGACACTGAAGACTGGATTAACAATGCTGAAAATTCAGCTTTGCCATCACAGGAATCACAGTTATTTTAAATTGCCAATATATTTATATATATATATATATATATATATATGTATATATATATAATGATGTTAGTTATAACGTGTTATTATAACACAACACAATTATTGAAATCAATTATGAGTTGCACCTCTCGTTCATTTGCCCAGAAGTGGAGTGATCCATCATTGTCAACTGCAGTAATATTGGTTAAGTTCTGTATGTTTCAGGTGTTGGACTCTCACCTCTGCTGAGCAGCTGTAGGTTGCGCACTTCCTCTCTGACCTGTAGCTGTAGGACCTGCTGCAGGACTTCCTGTCTCAGTGTCTCTTGGATTATACCCATCCTCTCCAGCTTTTCTCCATTCAACCGCAACAGGGCACGACCTGAAAAAGTGTGTGAAGTAGAGGATGAATGACAGTTTAAAAAGTCAGTGCAAGCTTTGTAAAATAGCTAGATGGAACAGAAAAGGATTATATCTGGAGAAAATTTGATCAATAGTATGGAATTGGTTTACATTTCTTTAAATCCTCCCAGAAGTCATCAAATTAATGTCACAAGTCTTGCCAACAGAACAAGCCAACCCATGAAAAAGTTTTTAAGATGTCTTGCAGCTTTCTGAATATGAAACCAGTAACCAGACTTTCCCTTCCTGCGGTACAGTTTTAGCTCTGCTGCTTCTAAGACACCTAATTTTGCCCAATATATAATTTGTGGATAAAGCAATTCCAGAACATATTGTTATTAGCTTCTGTGAAAAAAAAAAAAAATCATCCAAAGTGGTGGATGAAGAGAATGTTGACTTTTAATGTTGACTATTAAAAAAAAGCAAATACTTTGTATGCTCAACTCACACATGAGCCATGAATTTTTTTGCACTAATTAGTTTGTCAAAAAGGTGACCAAATAGATGAGTCGAAACAACAACAATAACAAACTACTGGAGACACAACAGCAATAGACGCCTGAGTTGACAAGCTTGTGTGAGGGGGTTAAGAAATACTACTCTAGTTTAAACACGTTTTTTTAAGGTTTAAACACATTTTTTTATCCCTCATAACCTCTGAAGAGAAATAGCACAGATACACTAAGTATTCACACCAAAACTTAAAGGGTTAGTTCACCCAAAATTGAAAATTCTGTCATTTAATTACTCACCCTCACGTCGTTCCACACCTGTAAGACCTTCGTTCATCTTCAGAACACAAATTAAGATATTTTTGATCAAATCCGATGGCTCAGTGAGGCCTCCATTGACAGCAAGATAATTAACACTTTCAAATGCCCAGAAAGCTACTAAAGACATATTTAAAACAGTTCATGTGACTACAGTGGTTCAACCTTAATGTTATGAAGCGACAAGAATACTTGAAAACAAAATAACGATTTTATTCAACGATATCTAGTGACGGGCGATTTCAAAACACTGCTTCATGAAGCTTCGAAGCTTTACGAATCTTTTGTTTCGAATCAGTGGTTCGGAGTGCGTGTCAAACTGCCAAAGTCATGTGATTTCAATAAACGAGGCTTCGTTACATCATAAGTGTTTTGAAACATTTCGAAATTTCAATGGTTCACGTGACTTTGGCAGTTTGATACACGCTCCGAACCACTGATTTGAAACAAAAGATTCGTAAAGCTTCGAAGCTTCATGAAGCAGTGTTTTGAAATCGCCCATCACTAGATATTGTTGAATAAAGTTGTTTTTTTGGCGCACAAAAAGTATTCCCATCGCTTCATCACATCAAGGTTGAATCACTGTAGTCACATGACCTGTTTTAAATATGTCTTTAATAGCTTTCTGGGCATTGAAAGTATTAATTATCTTGCTGGCAATGGAGGCCTCACTGACCCATCGGATTTCATCAAAAATATCTTAATTTGTGTTCTGAAGATGAACAAAGGTCTTATGGGTGTGGAACGACATGAGGGTGAGTGATTCATGACAGAAATTCAATTTTTGGGTGAACTAACCCTTTAAGTATAGTTTCGGCTTAAGTTTAATTTCAGTTAGTATGCTACCTTAGAAGTCAGCTGTCTACAGTATGTAAGCAGTAGACAGCTTACTAGTTTTGCAACAGAGAGACCGACGGCGTACCTCACTGTCCCGTCACTGTCAGAGCCTCGCCCTTCAAAAAAACATCACAAAGCAGGAGAATTTATTGCCATTCGCCCCAAATGCGCTCGCTCTAATTAAGCGCATAAATCATCTTGTTCTCTCTTACAATATAATCATCCATCCTCATTCTCACCTGGCAAGTACACAGACACTCCCTCACAAGAACGCCAGACATAGAGTTTACGTAACGAGAGTCTATTTTAAGCCTCATTAATGAACGTGTCCAATTTCCCGCACATATTGCTTTGTGTAATGATTACTAATGAAGTCGGTTTATGTAAGGCTGATTTTATGACCTTGGATGAGCTTATTGATTTGTGTGGTGTGTGTCCAGGAACATGGGCACTGGACAGCTATTCCCCTCCGCAAATGAAACATAATGACCTTAATAACAGCTGGCTGTGGCTATTTCTCTGATGATGTAGTGGAATTGGAGAGATGAGTGCAGTGTGGTTTGGGGGTTCAGAGACTGGATAGCGATGATTACAGTTTTACAGATCATTTACAGAACTTCAAGGGCTGTCCCTTGAGAGAAACCACTACCTGGCGTTTAATTACTTTCTCATAAGTGAGATTTGGTTACAGAAACGTTATAAATTCAGACACGGTGAACAAAATGCCTCATCTCGGTTAGTCAGTGGTTAGAGGCAGAACTACTTCTTTCAAGTCATAGCTTTCTTTCCTTCATTAACATATTTCCAATTTAAACAGGAATTTTAGTAGGGCCTCAAAAGATACTGGGCAACCCAGGCTATTGTAACAGAAAAACATGCCCCTACCTACATTTTTTGCAAAACTCCAAAAATGTACCTATACATACAGTACAATTCACTGCAGTTTCCAGCTGAAATTAACACTAGTGACAGTAAAACACCAAAAACTTTTATTCCTTTCCATGAAAATTGTGATTACAGGGGCAGATTATCGATTGATAAAGACTGATAAAAGGGTCATGAATTGAGAAATCAAATTTTCCTTACTTTTGACATACAGTATAACAGGTCATCATACTACAAGAATATCCTGTAAGTTTCAGAACTGAAAGGTTCCTTGTTAGTCCAAAAACAGCTTTTATTTAAACCAAGCCCAGATTATAACTGGACGTGCCTTTATATTACGTCATAGATAGGTGAAACACCGCCTCTGCAGAAGAAGATACACTAAATCGCCTACTTCTACATCGTTACCACTGATTCACGCATGACAGGTAGTAGGTAAATAATGCTGCCTTCACATGCTATCGGAAATTTGATAATTCCCACTTCTGAAGTCATTCGTCTTCTGAAGGGCGTTCATGTGCAATTTTTACCTAGGAAACTCATATTTACGATAATTCTGAGAGCACGTGAAGGCAGCATAACAGACATGACGCTGGATCGAGCAACTAAGCAATAAACATGCCTTTGAAGAGTGCAAAATGTTGTGCAGTGCCAGGTTGTGTAAAAACACAGTAGCTGCATTGGATTTACAGAGAGCCTGAAGTTCAAAAATGATGCTGTGCCTTCTATATCGGATCCGACAAGAACGGCACAAAACACTTCTGTGAGTAAAGTTTTCACTGTGTCACTATTGCTTTGTTACAGATAGTTTGATATGTATGGATTATGTCTAACCAAAATCACCAGTGACCAGTGATTTCTGATATGTAATGATTGTCAGATGTTCTTTGTCTCAAAATAGTTTATTGTCAGTAAATCAAACCAGTGACTAAATGGTTAACTTCACATTGTTTCTCTTAATAGGATGAAAATAATCTTTTATTTAAACTGTGATTAAATTATATATAGAAAGCGATCAAAGAACACTCCCTTTACAATCGCTGTAGCTGTCAATCAAACAGACTTTTGGCTGAAACCCCCATTAGAATCAACAAATCTCTCACTGTAAACCCGAACCCTCAAAATACTTAATTGGTTTGAGTAGGACAAACTTAAATTGAATAAATTAGTTCAGTTAAATTAACTGTTATGAATATTTAGAACTTTCTTTTGAGTTCACAGCACTGACATAGTTCAAGTAAACTGAACTGTTTTATAGTTTTGAGTTGTATGAACTCATTTCTTTTAAGTTAGACTAACTTAAGTTTAACTGAAACTGGATTGGGATTTCTGTTTCCCTGCATGCTTTGCCCATGACACTCAAAAGGGAGAGTAAATGCTAAAATTAAGTGTTATATAATGTTTTTTGGACAAGATTAATGTTAAGGGAGATTTAGTAGTGATTAATGTTTTGTTATGCTAATTTAGAAGAGTTTCTGTTAATGTGGGTTTTTGGAGAGTTACCATCATGGTGACTAGTAACACATGTGGCTTGGTTTGAGAGCAGGTAAGTTACATGTTTTAAGTTGCTGTACTCATTCAGTAAGTGTTATACCATATTGTTAACATGTTAGCGAAATTTGCAAATTGGCATTTTCTGTATTTTCTTAGGTTTTACAGTGAAGTAAATAACTCATTTGATTTGCAACTCAAAAAATTTGATGTAACTGATTACCTAAAATTTTTTGAGTTAGCCCAACTTATTCGGGTTTACAGTGCTTATTTACATTATTGTGTTACACTGTTAGTTATGATGAAAGCATTCATTAGTGTGCAGAAATCGAGTTACAATTAGGGCTGTGACGGTAGGCATGACAACCGCGCCACTGCGGTCGTGTAGTGTCACCGGCGGTAGTGTGATGTATATACAGGTGCTGGTCATATAATTAGAATATCGTGAAAAAGTTCATTTTTTCATTGTAAATTATTTAAAAAAATTAAACTTTCATTTATACTAGATTCCCTACATGTAAAGTAAAACATTTCAAAAGTTTTTTTTTTTTTAATTTGTTGATTAGAGCGTACAGCTCATGAAAGTCCAAAATCCAGTATCTCAAAATATTAGAATATTTACATTTGAGTTTCATTAAATGACCATCCCTACAGTATAAATTCTGGGTATCTCTTGTTCTTTGTAACCACACTAATGGGGAAGACTGCTGACTTGGCAATGGTCCAGGAGACAATCATTGACACCCTCCACAGAGAGAGTAAGTCACAGATGGTCATTACTGAATGTGGTGGCTGTTTACAGAGTGATGTATCAAAGCATATTAAATGCAAAGTTGACTAGAAGGAAGAAATTGGGTAAGCAAAGGTGCACAAGCAACAGGGAAGACCGCAACCTTGAGAATACTGTCAAGTAAAGCCGATTCAGACACTTGGGAGAGCTTCACAATGAGTCGAATGAAGCCGGAGTCAGCGCATCAAGAGTCACCACACTCAGACATCTTCAGGAAAAGGACTACCAAGCCACTTCTGAAACAGAAACAACGTCAGAAGCATCTTACCTGGGCTAAGGAGAAAAAGAACTGGACAGTGAACAGTGGTTGAAAGTCCTCTTTTCAGATAAAATTAAATTTTGCATTTCATGTTGAAATCATGGTCCCAGAGTCTGAAGGAAGACTGGAGAGGCACAGAATCCAAGCTGCTTGAAGTCTAGTGGGAATTTTCTGAAGTTAGTAATGATTTGGGGGGGCCGTGACGTCTGCTGGTGTTGGTCCATTGTGTTTTATCAAGTGCAAAGTCAATGCAGCCATCTTCCAGGAGATTTTGGATCTTATCTGCTGATAAGCTTTATGGAGATGCTGATTTCCTTTTCCAGCAGGACTTTAGCACCTGCTAACAGTGCAACAACCACTTCCAAGTGGTTTGCTGACCATGATATTACTGTGTTTTATTGGCCAGCCAACATGCCTGACCTGAATCTATGGGATATTTTTAAGAGAAAGATGAGAAACAGTCGATCCAACAATATACAGATGATCTGAAGGCTCAATAGTGCCTCAGCAGTGCCACAGGCTGATCACTTCCATGCCACACTTCACTGATGCTGTAATTTGTGCTAGGAGCAAGTCATTTGCTGAAATATGTTCTGCCGACCAAGTATTGAGTGTACAAATGAACATACTTTAAAGAACTTGAACTTTTCTGTTTTGAAAATCCATTTTTTGATTGATCTTAGGAAATATTCTAATATTTTGAGATACTGGATTTTGGACTTTCATGAGCTGTACGCTCTAATCATCAAAATTAAAAAAAAAAACTTTTGAAATGTTTTACTTTACATGTAGGGAATCTAGAATATATGAAAGTTTCATTTTTAAAAATAATTTACAATAAAAAAAATGAACTTTTTCACGATATTCTAATTATATGACCAGCACCTGTATATTCATATATATTCTCAAAGGTCGCATTAACTGAAAATTTTCCGTCATTGACAAAATGTTTTTAGCAGTGACAGAAAAAATCTGCAGCCCGTCCGTCATTTTGACAGATTACTGAGGCTGACGTAGCTTGTAACTGTAATTCCCACCCCGTCCATTTGGTGGTGAGTGCGCTCCAGTGTGGCAGCAGAGCGCGAGTTCAGTCTTCAGAATAAAATGAAAGTGATACATACAGGCGAGTACCCGGTTTAAGTCCATTTTATAATAATAAAGTTATAATACTTATACTTACTTACTTAATTAAGTTTCTAATCCAGTTCATTTTGTTTTAAATGGTTGGTTTTGTTATTTTTCTTGACTTTAAGTTTATGGTCAATGACTGGCTTTTCTGAGGTAGACCTATAAATGTGCATAGCCTATGACTATTTGCTTATCATGCAAGTTCACTGAATAAATGAACTGACGTGATACAGATTTCGGTAAGCCATTAAATGTCTTGTCATTCAACATATAAAAATTAAAATGACAGGATAATTTCATTGACGGATGTTTTACGATCCTTTCCATCAAAACGATATTTATTTAACGCAACCTCTGATATATATATATAAAACCAACCCTTTCAGCCCCCCCACCACCGCAACACTGGTGGTTGTGGTGATTTCCCACCGCGGAAGTAAAAAATTGCCACCGTCACAGCCCTAGTTACAATGACGAGAACGCTGCATTCATGCACTCAACAACATGTCTGTGATCAGCTACATGCTCATCACTGCAACCTTTCATGCCACAATCTCAATATAATGCTATAATCAACACTTTTCACGATTCGGTAAACCTTGAGAACTGTATTAGTAAAAACGTGCTAAAAGTTTTCAAGAGTTCCACATATAATACTTAGCTATTTTCATATGCAAAGATGTTAGCCAGTCACAGCAGTGGGCATTTAAACTGAAGTCTCACAGCAGACACACCCCTTAAAACAGAGTGTTCAAATAAGAGGGCTAAAATCACTCTGAAAGTAGGAAAAATGCCTTTTTATTACTAAATTATGACCATTTTGATGTAAAAATCATACTAACATTATAAGTGCACCCCAGGAAACATTATAAAATAATGCAATTCATGACCCCTTTAAGGCCCGTTCACACCAAGAATGATAACGTTAAAGATAACAATAAAGATATAGTTCTAAATATAAAAGAATAGCTATGATAATGATATAGAGAAATTATACCGCTGGGATCACTTTCAGAATATTTTTTTTTTCAGCTGATGAACAATAAAAAACACTGACAGCCAATCAAAATTCGTTTCGAATTTAAGGAATTGTCTTGCTTCCTTTGAAGTTAGCAGTGAAAAAGACTAGGCGTTGTTTTTATTCCACTATATTGACGTCGTCAGCTAAATTCACTGTTAGATTAGATCGATTGCACTAACTATTCACTCCGAAACATAACATGCTGAGGACATCTGCTGGTTAAAGCCATGTAAATGCAACAAGAACAGCAAAAACGTTGTATTCACTTCGAAACAGCAGCGCATGAGCTTAGAATAAACAGACCGTTATCGTTATCGTTATCGTTATCGTCATCGTCACCATCACCCTCCATAACACAGTCACTATTTACATCTCATACTGTCTGTAAACTCTTATGGACTGATGCATTTGTACTATATTCCAAAGAGCTCTGTTATCAGTCCCACAGTGGGAAAATTAAAATTAAAGAATATCTGTACCGGCTGGGCCTGATTGGCATGGAATGGAATGGTTAAGCAATGAGAATAATTTGGCCCAATGGTGGAAAAGAGGCTTTTGTTAATATTATCGTGTAGATTAAGGCTAGCCACACAAATGAGGATTTTAAGCCCAATTTTGGGCCCGATTTGCAACCTCCAACAATCTGGGGGGTGTGGCCCAATTCAAGGCTTCTCACAAATGACTTTTTGTCCAAAAAATCCTCAGTTGTGTGGTGTCATTATTGCGATTATTTTACTGCTCCCGTTCACATCAGAGCCCATACGATCCCAAATTGTACATATCAAACATGATTGATCGGGCTGCCTCTGACGTGATACCCACGATAGTCAATGAGAGTGAGCAAGCTTCACCAACGGGATGTTGCGTGCTTCTTTAGCTGAAACTTGGCAGCCACAAACATGCCACAAAAGTGGAGTATTGAGAAAGAAGAACACCCATATTCTTTTTTTCTCCTTTTTTTTTCCTCACGCCAAGAGAAACAGCTGACGACGTCGATCATAATCCATTTGTTTTTCTTCTTAAAGGGGTACTTCACCCCTGGAAAGATGAATGTGTATTTAAAATTGGTCATTTATGTAGTAGAAATGTGAAATTATTTTTTAATTTGGAGCTTTCTAGACTGAGAAAAGGCAGAAAATGTATTTTTGACTAATGTGGATGAAAGACAACAACTCCCAGAATGCACTTGTTTTGCTGCCCTTGCGAGGCCACGCCCAAACCATGCCTATCGGTTACAGGCGGCATTACCAGGAAAATTCAAACAACTAGGCTTGCTTTGTTACATATTAATTCTATAAATCGTGAGTTAGTTCATACATTTACAGCGAAATTGTGCTAAATTGCTTTGTACCTGGATGTACACCCAAAACCAGGAAAGGACAAGTAAGTTTCCATCATTTTCCGATTAAAGATTTGGAGCGATGTAAACAGTGGCTGCGGGCCATCAAAAACCCGAAGTTTGGAGATGACACCGTTATAGAAAACCTAAAAAAACGCAGAATATGTAGTCTCCATTTCAAGCACGAGGACTACGAACCAAATATCCTTGCAATGAAGAGAACCATTCTGAAGGACATTGCGATACCATCGATATTCACTTTCCCAGAGGACGAACAGCCTGGGCATCTGGTACTAAGCGTATTCGCCTAGAGGTAAGACTCGCTGATACTAAACTGATAACACAGTAGCCTATATGTAGTGTTGTAGATAGCAGTAAAACTGCAAACTTAGCAAAGTAACGTTAGATAGACAATTACATATAAGTTGCATATAAGTTGACTGTTATCAAAGTAAAGCCACTGTTCTGTAAAACTGAGTTAGTCTATTTATCTATTTATGCTAACGTTACCACAAAAGCCTGTTGCTGTATTGGTTGAGATGACTGCAGAGACCGATAAATTTGCGAGATGAACCACTGATGTAGTGCAGACTATAACAAAATAATGTTAATTACTGTAAGCTTAAAAATATAATTGACACCCACTTTTGGTAAAATCTTTGATCTATGTCCAAAGAGTTCCACTGTAAACCTGTTGTAAACACATGATGATGTGAGCGAAATACCGGAGTGAACATGGCTGTAAACGACTTTTGCAGATTATGCGAAGTTAGGGGCGGAGCCAGACATTGTAAACATTCGGGGCTTAGCCCAAATCTATGTTTGTCCAAAGACATTTTAATTTTGAATAAAATTTTAATAAAATGTACATTATTTGACACTGTAATTTGTAAAACTTTATTGAAGGTACCAGCTCTAGGGAGGTCCTGGGGCATGCCCCCCCGGAAGAAAATTTTGTACATTTTAAGGTTAAATGCATCAATCTGGTGCACTCTGGAAACTCAAAATTAAGAGCTTCAACACATGTACAGTGTGCAAATTGAACAAAGAAACAGCATTGACTTGTACCTGGACATTAAAAAGGGTTCAAACATCTTTTTTTACAATACTTTTGTACTCATTTCTTTTTAAAAGATAAATCCTTGAGCTTTTATTTTGATCATCACCAGCTGATCGCGTGCGCAAATGTGCGAGAGAGAGAAAGCGCGGCCGGTGTATGGTCGGATACTGTAGAAAAGCGGTATTGAACTGCTTAACGTATTTTAATAGAGAGATGTGTTAAGAAAAATTATATTTTGAGAGCACTGTTAAGAAACCTCTAACCTGAAATTCCTGCTTGCTGACTGTCTCGCACTCTTGCGGTTGACTGTGCTAGCTCCTCCCCTACCTGCTGCATATTCAACAGAGAGGAAGAAACGGAGTAGCCCATAGGCTACCGGCAGCAAAGAAATGTATTCTATAGGCTAGATTATTTTTAAGGTCTATTTTTACAGGCTGTATGCAGTATATGCAAAGCCAAAGCGCAATGAAATAAAGCAACTTATGATTTCGGGGGTTTACATAGGCTATTGTCCAGTTTCATATTTTCTCAGTGACAGTCATTACATTCGGGGCTTGACTCAAAACATTCGGGGCTGAAGCCCTGGCAAAATCGGCTGGCGCCGCCCCGAAGTTTGCATCCCGTGTCTCGTTTCCCATTTCCGCGGTCGTTTCGGTTTTCGATTTCTCTAACCTACAATGTAAAACTCGGCGCTTAGCATCTACGTCACGGCTCTCAGCCCGCCCTCTGTTCGTTGATTGGCCCGGCTGTTTCCAGACCGGTGGCAAACACAAAGCTCTGACTGAGTACAGAAGCGAAATGAAATTGAGCGGAAGTAGGAAGTCAGACGTAGTCAGGCTAGTAGTTCACGGACAAGCCACGCAAAATCGCGTTCAGTATCGAAGATGAATCGACTTCGATACTGAACCCGATTTTGCGTGGCTTGTCCGTGAACTACAGCTATGCAAAATGACGATTTTTGCGTCATCGGAGGCTTTTTTACAGAATAAAAATGCATAAATCTCTCATCTCGGGCTGATATGAAGGGGGAAAGCACGGTAATTCGAAAATACTAGTGGTATTCTACTAATACAAAGCTTAATGTTAAATCCTGAAGTATCCCTTTAAGTCACGTTTGATCTTGCGAATCTCTGTGAGATCTTGTCTCACTGTGAACATTTGTTACTACAATTTTAACCAGCAGATGTCCTCAGTATGCTATGTTTGGAGTGAATAGTTAGTGTAATCGATCTAATTCTAACAGTGAATTTAGCTGATGAAGTCAATATAGTGAAATAAAAACAACGTCTAAGCTAAACAATGTTGTTGAAACTAGCACTGGATACCTGAGGTAATTTTATGTTACACACTGTTTGCTAGCCTTGCATAATGATCTCATTGTTAATACTTCTCACCATTTATTCCGAGGGTATGACTGATTGTTTTCCATATATCCATTTTCTTTAAAGTATCATTGAAAAGGGGGTTTGAATTGTCAAACAGTGGTGGCTTTTTCTGGACCTCGGTGGTTAACTTCTCCACAATGTCGTCTGCCATTTTAAATGCGTGAGAGCTTAAATTCGAATGGCTGTCAGTGTTTTATCGTTCAACAGCTGGAAAAAAAATCGATCTGAATGTGAGCCCAATGATATACATTCTCTATATCGTTATTGTTATAGCTGTGGTGTGGACACTGCTATTTTTTATATTTAGAACGAATTTTAGAACCATATCTTTATCGTTATCTTAATAGTTATCTTTCTTGGTGTGAACGGGCCTTTAGTGTACGTTATTTTCAAATGTGATCAAAAGTGCCACTCACTGGACTTTTCATTTCCAGACGGTAACGATACGTACATTAACCTACATATTAAAACATTGCCATTTCCACATTCATCTGTTATGAATAAAACTGAACATGCTTTTCATACCACTCACTGGACATTTTGCTTTGAAAGTGTCGCAAAGCGTGTAAGCAGCAACGTCATTTTGCAGAAATGTCGCCACAGGCACATTTTTCCAATGAGCCTGGGTTGTATTCGGCCCTGTTGCCATCACAATCAAAGATGCTCTCCACACAGCAAGTGCAGAATGATACTACAACTGCGAGCCAGACTCGTGGGTTACACCATCACAATCTAGTTGTGTTGTGTCGCATCACACTACGCAGCACGCTTCCAGTGTACAGATGGTGCAACATCTGTGCCCAGATGCCCAAGGCATGCCAATGTCATTATCTGACCTTGGTCAGGAGATAATGAAAGGCTTGTCTCTTTTACGTCACAGCCACAATGACGCAAGACCCTTTCAAAATTAGTAGCAGATAGGGGTGCGACGAGACAAGACGAGACACGAGATTGAGTTAACGAGAAGAGATTTTAAGAAATCCTCAATGACGAAATACACGACTAGAAAAATAGTCTGCAGGTGCATTTGAAATGTTTTAACTAATCATCTTGTAATTAATGTCATTTCAGTTCTACTTCATGAGTATGAATTATCATGCAATAAAAGACAACAATACTCAAGCACTGTAAAAGTTTTTGCCACAAACTCAACTGACTGGCTTCTCTCCTGTAGGATTTCATATGAGTCACTTCAGACCTCAGAACTGTACATGATTTATGAGCTTCTACAACTTTTGATCTCCTAACTGAACTCCTTTTCAAAAATTGGTCATAGAAATAAAATTAAAATAATGAATAACACAGTTTCCTCTTAGTCTTATTAAGTGCAAACAATACTGTAAGTGCAACTATAATCGTGTATAAAAGTGCAAATAGAGACCAAATTTTCTTCAAGCATGATACAGATCTAAGAGATGGTTACAACTACACATCCCAGCCTAAAGATAGCTTTCATATTGGGAGATATTTGCATGCATCAGGGAGCTGCAAAAAGTGGGGTATTGAAATCGCGTTCGAATGCGCGCTCGCGTTTTACTTCCGCTTTCAATTTCACGATTGCGTGTACTCTGTGAATATGGAGCGGCAGTGCTAAGATCAGACATTTGTCAGACGCTTTTAGGCTCTGTTGCGCAATGAATCCTTCGCCATGGTCTTGTCAGTCACTTGCTTACGTCACGTGATCAGTGAACTCTGATTCCCGCTGAACTACGCACGACCCTGCTGCTCGTGTTGGATGAGCCTGGATGGAATTGAAGCGACTGTTATCCAACTCAATTAAATGGTTTTAATTTCCGATGAAAATCAAAACGACAGTGGAGGCGTACACTAGGAGTACATTAGGAGCTTTAGGAGTTTTAGGAGTACAATACAAATGTCTACAAATGATCTCAAATCTAACAGACACTGACTAAAAGCTTTCTTGACTAAAAGCAATTTCGATTTTATTGGGTCTTTAATGTGATTTGCTGTACAGTGGAAGAGATCAGCTGCAAAACTGAAGCTATTTTACAGAAATATTAAAGAGATACTGGAGCGGGCAGTGTGAGAGGACACCTGTGTGTTTGTGTGTGTGTGTATGTTTGAACAATAAAGAACAAAGCCCTTAACCTGAATCGCAAGGTGAATTACAAACAGAGAGAGAAAGAGAAGGATGGCAAAAACAAAGAGAGGCCTGGAACACTATACTGAAATGGCCTATCCTCAGCATATTACAGTAAATCACTGCAATTCACAGGACACCACTTTATTAAGCTCTGTCTCTTGGCTCTATATGTATGATATACAGTAGGAATCTTCACCTTTAATATCCAGAGAGCTTCAACGGGAAATAGGAAATGTTTTTTCCATTTTGGAAAGGTGATTTTAAAAGTAAATTTCTGTACAATTGTGAAAGAACATATTTGCATGCTATTAAATTACAGTGGCTCACACTAAATTAATGTGTAGGGACTTTCCTGAACTTGTGATGGGGTTGAAGCAATTCAAACTAAGATTCCTACAGCTCTGCAGCTCTCTCTGTTATCAATGTGTGCAGCTTGCCCTGTTATCTCCTATGTGATTTATGGATATCTCATGCTTGACAAATCGTGACGAATGAAGAAACGACAAATTATGAATATTAAAGGTGCCCTCGAATGAAAAACAACAAGAGTTCAGTACATGGAAATGACATACAGTGAGTCTCAAACACCATTGTTTCCTCCTTTTTATATAAATCTCATTTGTTTAAAAGACCTCCGAAGAACAGGCGAATCTCAACATAACACCTGACTGTTACGTAACAGTCGGGGTGTACACCCCCAATATTTGCATATGCCAGCCCACATTTCCAACATTATAAAAGGCATTAGACAAGGGCAGCCAGTATTAACGTCTGGATCTGTGCACAACCAAATCATCAGACTAGGTAAGCAAGCAAGAACAATAGTGAAAAATGGCAGATGGAGCGATAATAACTGACATGATCCATGATAACATGATGTTTTTAGTGATATTTGTAAACTGTCTTTCTAAATGTTTCGTTAGCATGTTGCTAATGTACTGTTAAATGTGGTTAAAGTTACCATCGGTTATTACTGTATTCACGGAGACAAGAGAGCCGTCGCTATTTTCATTTTTAAACACTTGCAGTCTGTATAACTGCATAAACACAACTTCATTCTTTATAAATCTCTCCAACAGTGTAGCATTAGCCGTTAGCCACGGAGCACTATCAAACTCATTCAAAATCAGAAGTAAACAATATAACAGTATACAATACTCACATAATCCGACGCATGCATGCCGCATGCATGACGAACATTTTGTAAAGATCCATTTTGAGGGTTATATTAGCTGTGTAAACTTTGTTAAGGCACTGTTCAAGGCAAGCGCGAGCTCTATGGGCGTGGACCACGGGATTTAAAGGGGCCGCAGCATAAAATCGGCGCGTTTATAATGATGCCCCAAAATAGGCAGTTAAAAAAAATTTATAAAAAAAAAATCTATGGGGTATTTTGACCTGAAACTTCACAGACACATTCAGGGGACACCTTAGACTTATATTACATCTTTTAAAAACATAATCTACGGCACCTTTAAATGAGAGTAGAACTGGACAAAAGTTGTGATGTCACATTTTCTGGAGGTAAATAAGTGGTGTGATGAGGGGCATCAAACTTCATAGACACAGATACATCCAGTTTCATTTTTTTTTTCATTAGGGTCCGAGCACCGATGGTGTGAAAAACTGTAAACCCAACAGGAAGTGAGATATTTTGAATTTTCTCTTCAAAATTTTGGCACTTTTTGCCATTTCCACACATTGTACTTTAACAAACTCCTCCTAGAGCTTTGAATTAGATCACCATCATATTTAATCAGTCTAATCTTAAGGCCTTTGTGATGTTAAATTGCGAAGATCTAGAGTTTTCGCTGAAGGGCGTGCCAGTGGTGTCCTGACAATTTCGATGTTTCACCATGAAGTTGTTGGAAACAGGAAGTTGTTGTAACTTGGGCATACAATGTCCGATCTGCCCCAAACTGCACATGTTTTATTAGAGTCCTGGCCTAAAGACATCTATATGCCAATATTCAGTTAGTCATAGCGCCACCTGCTGGCAACAGGAAATGGCATGCAAAAATTTTTTATACAGATATGCATTTTTACTACTCAAAAAATATCCTGTTATTTTCTAAAAGATCAATTGAAATCTGTGTGATGATCTGTTTTTATACAGATATGCATTTTTACTACTCAAAAAATATCCTGTTATTTTCTGAGTTACAACAACCTCATCACACCACTCATTTACCTCCAGAAAATGTGACATCACAACTTTTGTCCATTAAAAACTTTTATAAAAATGGCAAAAATTACATGTTTCATGTAATTCACTACCAGAAACACATTTTCAATATGCCACGAAGTGCCAAACAATCTAGAAACACGTTAAATCATGCAACACTTGGCTAAGTGCTAATGTATGCGATTAACGCCATGAAAAAGAAAGTTGTTATAACTTGTTATGAGTAGTAAAAATGCATATCTGTATAAAAACAGGCAGCACTACATTATACTGTATAAAAGATGCTATATGCAGGAAATAAATGCAGGTCCAATCCAGGAAGCATAAACAAAAAGGATTGAAATTCTATGCATTATTATCTTCATTATATGAATTCTGTAGTTCTACCAAAATAAATTAGAATTACCAAAATAAAACCATCTAATTCAGAACAAATTCAGGACCAATTCATATTCTTCAAGCTAATGTAACAACCTTTTCAAACCACACTCTCCATACATCCATCTTCATGTTAAAAAGCATCAATTACTGAAGTATATCCTATTAATCCTGATGTATAGGCTGTTAAATAAATTGCTGGTGTATGTAACTACTAGGGGCTTATGGGTTATTATTGGACATGCCCCACTGACCCAACCTCCAGTTGCCCCTGGGGCTTTAGGGGACAGTCACGGGCCAACTCTGACCCAGTTTCCAGCTCCGAGAATTCACACATCGCTATGGGGATTGCATTTGCTTCCCAGTCACTCACAATAGGCTGGGAAGAACAATTAGAGCATGGGTGATGCTAACAGCATTACACAGGATAATGGAAACGTCCGTAACTAGCCAGAGGTGCTTCTTGAGGCTGATATTTGGACTTTTTTTTCATTGTGATATGGTGCTTTGATGCACAACATTGAGGTGCTTGCTTTATGAACCTCTATAACACACACACACACACACACACACACACACACACACACACACACACACGCTAATTCAATGCTTTTAAATTCAGCCCTCCAGAAACACTTTATCCAGAATTGCTGTTTGTCTGAGGCTTTTGTGTAGCAGCAGACAGCACAGGTGAACAGAGCAGAAATGAAATCCCTGCAGAAAGGTTTAATGTGCTCCCAAATAATGCCCTGAAGATAGTGATAGAGGTGCTGTCAAAAAACAAGATGAGGTGGAGTATAGAGGAAAAAGAAAAATGGTTTCAAACAGTTGGTCTTAAAAAGTGTACTGTGTTCTTTCAATTGATCTTACATTTATGACAAAAAAACGAAAAAAAAAAAAAAAAAAAAGGGCAGACTGAAAAGACATTTAGTTACTTCATGATATAAATATATCATCCATCCCAGCAAAATTGTGATTTGCTACTGGGTCAAATAAGTGTGTACATGAAAAAAAGAAAAGGAAAAACTTTTAAAAATTTAGTTTAAAACTAATGTGCCACATAAAATGTACACTTTAAAACAGATTGAAGACTTCATAATTTTTCAAAAACATTTAAATATATTATGAGGGTATATATATATATATATATATATATATATATATATATATATATATATATATATATATATATATATATATTACAAGGTGAACTAACATTACTTTATCATAAAAAGTCAGATTATCAGATATTTTAAGAAATTGTATTGATCTTCATGAAGGTCTGGTTATTTATTTATTAATTCATTAATTCGAATGAATCATCATTTTATGTAACATTAATATTAACATTAATGTAAGTAGTACAGTATGTGTTGCAGATCATTTCAATAGTTTAATTTACTATAGGTCCTTGCTAACATTGCCCATATGTACACTTTTTTTTATGTATAAAAACTGGTTACGGTTTACAAACCCGATTCCAAAAAAGTTGGGACACTGTACAAATTGTGAATAAAAACAGAATGCAATGATGTGGAAGATTCAAATTTCAATATTTTATTCAGAATACAACATAGATGACATATCAAATGTTTAAACTGAGAAAATGTATCATTTTAAGGGAAAAATAAGTTCATTTTAAATTTCATGGCATCAGCACATCTCAAAAAAGTTGGGACAAGGCCATGTTTACCACTGTGTGGCATCCCCTCTTCTTTTTATAACAGTCTGCAAACGTCTGGGGACTGAGGAGACAAGTTGCTCAAGTTTAGGAATAGGAATGTTGTCCCATTCTTGTCTAATACAGGCTTCTAGTTGCTCAACTGTCTTAGGTCTTCTTTGTCGCATCTTCCTCTTTATGATGCGCCAAATGTTTTCTATGGGTGAAAGATCTGGACTGCAGGCTGGCCATTTCAGTACCCTGGATCCTTCTTCTACGCAGCCATGATGTTGTAATTTATGCAGTATGTGGTCTGGCATTGTCATGTTGGAAAATGCAAGGTCTTCCCTGAAAGAGACGATGTCTGGATGGGAGCATATGTTGTTCTAGAACTTGGATATACCTTTCAGCATTGATGGTGCCTTTCCAGATGTGTAAGCTGCCCATGCCACACGCACTCATGCAACCCCATACCATCAGAGATGCAGGCTTCTGAACTGAGCGCTGATAACAACTTGGGTTGTCCTTGTCCTCTTTAGTCCGGATGACATGGCGTCCCAGTTTTCCAAAAAGAACTTCAAATTTGGATTCGTCTGACCACAGAACAGTTTTCCACTTTGCCACAGTCCATTTTAAATGAGCCTTGGCCCAGAGAAAACGCCTGCGCTTCTGGATCATGTTTAGATATGGCTTCTTTTTTGACCTATAGAGTTTTAGCCGGCAACGGCGAATGGCACGGTGGATTGTGTTCACCGACAATGTTTTCTGGAACTATTCCTGAGCCCATGTTGTGATTTCCATTACAGTAGCATTCCTGTATGTGATGCAGTGCCATCTAAGAGCCCAAAGATCACGGGCATCCAGTATGGTTTTCCGGCCTTGACCCTTACGCACAGAGATTGTTCCAGATTCTCTGAATCTTTGGATGATATTATGCACTGTAGATGATGATAACTTCAAACTCTTTGCAATTTTTCTCTGAGAAACTCCTTTCTGATATTGCTCCACTATTTTTCGCCGCAGCATTGGTGGAATTGGTGATCCTCTGCCCATCTTGACTTCTGAGAGACACTGCCACTCTGAGAGGCTCTTTTTATACCCCATCATGTTGCCAATTGACCTAATAAGTTGCAAATTCGTCCTCCAGGTGTTTCTTATTAACTCTTCCGGCCTCTTATTGCTACCTGTCCCAACTTTTTTGGAATGTGTAGCTCTCATGAAATCCAAAATGAGCCAATATTTGACCAACATTTCAAAATGTCTCACTTTCAACATTTGATATGTTATCTATATTCTATTGTGAATAAAATATAAGTTTATTAAATTATTGCATTCCTTTTTTATTCACAATTTGTACAGTGTCCCAACTTTTTTGGAATCGGGTTTGTAGTTGATGACAATAATAAACTCCATATACAGAGTTTATTTAAAAGTACACTCTTTTGAATTCTATGGTTTTACATATCAGGACATACTAAAGAATCATCTGGTCCTTGACAAGTCATAAAATTATGTAAATACAACCTCAGATGAACAACAACACATGGCATATTACACAGTGTCATGGTTTATTTAACCAAAACTAGGCCAAAATGGAGAAGCCACGTGTGACAAACTAAGTACACCCTTACTGTTAACATAGGAATTAAGAGGGTAAGTATCAGTCATGCGCTGATAATCAAATGCCTTTGATTAACTGGTCATCAGAAAGTGTGAGAACTTCTACAAAATCTGAAGTTTTGGCAGTTTGCTGGTCTGAAGGCTTCAGGTGTGTTAACACAATGCCAAGAAAGAAAGACATCAGCATTGATCTTAGAGAAGCAATTGTTGCTGCCATCTATCTGGAGAAGGGTTATAAGGCCATTTCCAAACAATTTAATTTGAAGTCCATCATTCTATAGAGAGGAAGATTTTTCACAAGTGGAAAACATTCAAGACAGCTACCAATGGCAATTTGGCCATTTCTAAGTATTGGGGGGACCTATCTATGTGCACTGCTCAGAGAAACTGCAAAAAACCCAAGAGCTACATCTTAAGACTCTACAGGCCTCGGCTGGCATGTTAAATGTTAAGTTCACGACAGTACGATTAGAAAAAGACTGGACATGTATGGAGTATGACATGTTTGGAAGGGATGCCAGGAGAAAACCTCTTCTCTCTAAAAAGAAAATGGCAGCATGGCTTAAGTTTGCAAAGTTGCATCTGAACAAACCACAAGACTTCTGGAACAATGTCCTTTGGACAGACGAGACCATAATGGCCATAATGCACAGTGCCACATCTGGCAAAATCCAAACAAACATATCAGCACAGTCACCTCATACTAACTGTCAAGCACGGTGGTGAAGGAGTGATGATTTGGGCTTGTTTTGCAGCCACAGGACCTGGGCGTCTTGCAGTCATTGAGTCGACCATAAACTCCACTGTATACCAAAGTATATCAGTCAGAATGGCTGAAAAAGAAAAGAATCAAGGTGTTGCATTGGAGACCTCAACCCTATTGAAATGCTGTGGTGGGACCTTAAGAGAGCTGTGCATAAACAAATCTGCTAAAAGTTTTATCATGTGTTTTTATCTGCATAAAGCTGCAGTCTGTAATTTTTTGTTCAGGTAAAAATGATCCAAAAGCCATTTTTGAGCAAGTACATAACCGGCCAGTGTTCAGAACTATCTCCTTACCTTAGCCCGATTCAGAACGGTAAGCTTGTGATAATGTTTTCTAATTCGAGTGGTACTGGTGGGTTTCCGTGAGAAATTCGAGCATGCAGCCGTTCGTCTTTGCGTCATTATGTCACGTCTGTTTACATAAAGAAGGAGTCTTAGCTAGAAGGACATGGCATGTGAGGATGCTGCAGGTGATGGATTATTTATAGCCTTTTATCACAGCGGCTGAAATAATTAAACTAAATGAGAATCATCAGTGATTACTGGAGATTCACCTGTAGTCAAAAGCAAAAGACTTCAGACTGTGGAGTGGCTACAGAAATTGAAATCTACAGGTAACGCTAATACACACTAAATACATATAGTCATGCAAAGCTGATATTGTAAACATTAACAATTTGAGAACAAAGTATAACAATAATAATAATGTGCACGGTTTGACGTGATCCGAGCTAAGCGATCGTTAGATTTAATCATTGGTAGTGTGATTTATTGTAATGCTTTTTTTCTCAGTTGGTCGGAACAAAAGTGAAAGATATGTTACTTACTTGTTCAGGTGTCATTTTCCAGTGAAAATTCTTATATTGGTCATACTTCCAAGACGTAGAATCTGTGATTCTGAAGTACCGTATCTACACCGGTGCGGTGACTGACAGCAAACATTAGATTCATCTGTGCTGAGGAGTTGAACTGATGCCCAACCCACGTAAAGATAATAATTCCACAAATAACTGCAATTGCAGGTTTCAAACAGAGATGGCGACAAAGAGGCAAAACTTACGGACTGCAGCTTTAAATTTATTTTGCCAACTTTTAGGAGTACACTAGTACACCAATGTATGGACGCTTGTTTCTGCCACTAAATAAAAAATAAAAAAGCTAATTGAGACTTTTTATCTCACAATTCTGATTTTTTTCTTTTTTTTTTCAGAATTGCAAGATATAACCTCTCAATTGCGAGTTATGAAGTCAGAATTGTGAGATAAAAAGTTGCAATTATCTTTTAAATTGTTTTATTCCGTGGCGGAAAAAAAGCTTCCATACTGACTAACAGCTACAAAACTGCCATTTTGATTTCATGGGCTCTTTAATTCATTTTAAAAGATGCAGTACTTACTAGAAATGAATGTGGATGCAGTGCAAGGCAATTCACACTTGCAGCTGTTAAACATCTGACTCAAAAGACCAATAACTATGTTGGAGCAGAAACACTCTGTGCCTGAAGCAAGTGACGGTCTTGTCTGACATGAGTCAGTGTTTTACAGTGTGTGTAACAGTGCTTCAAGCTACAGTGCCAATGACCCGGTGAAAATGACACACGCAAACACTCACTTAGGAGACACACACCATCTTAGAAAGAGGCTTGATATATGAAGCAATAAATAATAGTGCAGATAATAGAATAAGGCCTCTAGCTGGCGTCGGCGCCCGGATGAATTACTTAAAGGGGCATTTGGAGGGGGCACACATTTGTCACTACAACCTAACTAAATGTAATGCCGCTAAAATGAGTGCTTGTGCTCTACCGTCACTGTCTGAAGGACAGGAAGATTCACAGTATGCATACACATAACTCTAAAAACATATGAATGTTAGAGGCACCAGAAACTGCACAGAAAAAAAATACATTAAAAAAAAAAAAAATTGCATAATACGATGCTTTAAAATATCAGAAAATTTGACTTCTTTTATACCAAGTCAAGGTTAGTTCAGGTTGTAAAATGTCATGTCACTATTTCATAGTTTTTACCATGTAAAATGGATTTAAAAGCTTTTTTTGAAAAAATGTGTTCACATATGTATTAAATGATAAATTAAATTTTTTAGCTTCATTAAATTGAAACTTTTTTTGGTATAAAAGTTTTTCAAAACCATATGAAACCAACATGAACACAGAGTAAATTTCTAAGAACTTACCGCATTTGTTTTAAACTAGATTATTTTTCTTTATCATGGATATGTGTCATTGTCCCCAATACAAACCATCCAGCCATCAAATCTCTCCTAACTCACAACTCTTTACTGATTGGCTAGAAGACGTCACATGGCTCATATAACATTGAATGGGGCATCTATGATTCAAACACTCCACTCATTTATACTGTCTGTGTGCCATCACAAATATTACAATCCCACAAATAACAAAAGCTGTGAATGTCTACCTTTGGTAAATCCATTTAGACTCGGCTTCCTCTTCAACACTGCTAAATTTCCAGGAACAAATGAACGGTTGGCAGTGTAAAATGATTTTATTACTTGGAAGCGCCGCTCCGGTGACCCCTAGATGGTGAGGCCTCATGGAAATTGACTGTGATTTGACAAATGGCTCAACATTACGGTGTATAATTGTCCATTAGTGAGAGAACGCAGTGCACACGGCTCTGGGAGTTGGATGAGAGTGTGTTAGAGGATGTGGCCTGCCAAAGCTGTTCCTCAGAGAGACCAGAGTAAGGCTTTGCGGACCTATGATTATCCTTGGCAGCTTCATCAAAGAATTACTGGATAATCAGATTTAAAAATCATTTTGGATCATATTGATTAAGTTTATTGTCAATAACTAAAACTAACCAAAACCAAAACTAAAATCCTTACTTGAAATAAAATAAACGTTAACTGAAATACAAGAAAATATAAAACCATTAAACTTAATTTTACTTCAGCTTTTATACTGGATGTCCAGGTTATCCAAACGTGTGCTGTGTCATGAGGAGAGCTGTGCAGTACCTGTGATGGCATGGTGAGAGAAGGCCTCCACGTAGGTCAGGTAGTTGTGGGGACAGTGTTTCTTCAGCCACTTACACACGTCCTGCTGGGTCCAAAGCACCACTGGTTTGCATAAGCTGGAGAGTGTTGGGCTGGTGTGGTACACAGTGAAGGCCTCTCCTGGCTGGATCTATGGAGTAGGGAAACATCCTTATTGTGTGTGTTTATATGCACGTTCTTAAACCGATTATGCTTAATAAGCCAACAACACATATGGTCATTTAAATGCATTAAACAGTTTTCCTCATAAGGTCATAAACAGCTCAAGAATAAACCAATCAACAGAGATAGCATGTAAACACCTCAACCTGCGTTCTGTCAGGTTATTGAAGTGCGCATGTGTGATATGTAACAGGAAAGCATCCTTATACGGCAGATTTAAGTGCATCCAGCCATAGCGAGTTTTTTGGGCTAGGGTATGAGGAATACTGTATATCACAAACTCCAACATTTTCTTGACCCAAGAAATATAAATAATGTGTTCTCATCTCGTGTAGCCAAAGGACAAGTGGTACAGTTGTAGAAACTTCAAATATGAGATGAGAATGAGTCTGTGCAAGTTTCCCGCTGACATTTTGAAATACTATGGTGGTCCCAATTTGTCACTATACTGGTAAATTGGGTTATTTCAATAAACGTACTCGGTTACGTACGAAACCTCGGTTCCCTGAGATACGGGAACGAGTACTGCGTATGGGGAAAAGCTCCTTTTTTCCTCCTTGCTGAAGCCTTTTTCAATAGCGCAGTGTAACTGCACGTCTATTGGCTCAAAGGAATGAAAGTCTCTGAACCAATGGCGGCACGACGCGCACGAGCCTATGACGAAACAGCACGCCAACGAGCCCTGCCAAAACAGACGTGGCTTATAGCTATATAAGCAGGCGTTTCACCATGGGAATCAGTTTATTTCGACTGAAGCGACGACACTGAGCCGCAGTGTCGTGGCACGGCATAAAACGCAGTACTCGTTCCCGTATCTCAGGGAACCAAGGTTATGTACGTAACCGAGTACGTTCCCTTTCGATACTTTCACTCATACTGCGTATGGGGAATGAATACAATCACGCCGTGCCACGGCAGGGAACGACAAGAAACATATCTTGGGCGCCTAGGGGCCATGTGGATATGTGAGGGGCCGGAAGCCGTCGAACTCTTTCGTGTTACACTGGAACAGGGAAAGAATTCCCTGACAGAGGTATGACGATGGAACTCGGCATGAGGCCGTCGTTTCACACAGAGAGGACCCGAGCATGCAAGGTTGGGATATCCAAGTTGAAGAACCTGACAAAAGTGGACGGAAAGGACCAGCCGGCCGCCTCACAGATGTCTTTGAGTGAAACGCCACTAGACCATGCCCAAGAAGAGGCCATACCTCTAGTGGAGTGTGCTTTTACTCTTATGGGGCAATCCAGGCCCATAGAGGAGTAGCATAGAGCGATCGCGTTGACTATCCAACGCGAGAGGCGTTGCTTTGAGACCGGAGACCCCTTGGTGCGGCTGCCAAAGCAGACGAAGAGCTGGTTGGACTGCCTAAACGGCTCAGACCGCTCAACATAGATTCTCAACGCTCTGACAGGGCAGAGCAATTCCACCTCTCGCTCATCCGAAGAAGGAGGTAGTGGCGAGAGGGAAATTGACCTGTGCTCTGAACGGAGTCGAGAGCACTTTAGGGACGTAGCCATGCCTGGGTTTTAGAACGACTTTAGAGTCTTTGGGCCTGAATTCAAGGCATGCAGGGCTTACAGAGAGGGCCTGCAGGTCGCCAACGTGCTTGACCGATGCTAGTGCTAGTAGCAGAGCGGTTTTAAGCGTTAAGGGCCGGAGGTCAGCTGACTGCAGCGGTTCAAAAGGAGGACCTTTGGGGGCTGCGAGGACTGTGGAAAGGTCCCATGTGGGAACGGTGAGTGGTCTAGGGGGATTCATCCGCCTAGCACCTCTCAAGAAACGCACAATAAGGCTGTTTCTACCCACTGACTGGCCAGCAATGAGAGCGTGGAACGCTCCGATGGCTGTTACATAAACCTTGAGCGTGGAGGGGTGAGACCTCCGTCCAGCCGCTCTTGGAGGAAAGACAGTATCTGAGATACGTCACTCTCCACAGGGTCAACATTGCGTGCTGAGCAATGAAGACCGAACATTTCTGGGCATAGAGGTGCCTCGTAGATGGAGCTCTAGCCTGAGAGATGGTGTGTAGAATGTTCCTGGAGAGGCTTGTCGGCTCCCATCGAGGGACCAGAGGTGCAGAGCCCACAGTTCCAGCTGGGGGTGACAGATTGTCCTGTTCGCCTGAGAGAGGAGGTCCCGTCTCAGGGGAATTGGCCATGGTGCTTTTGTGGAAAGCCTGTACAGCTCTGAAGACCAGATTTGGGTTCTCCACAGTGGGGCCACCAGGAGGACTCTGTGCCTGTCTTCCCTGATTCATCTGATGACGTAAGGAATCATCGCGATCAGGGGAAAGGCATAAAGGAGGAGCCTGGGCCAGTCGTGGGCCAGCGCATCCATCTCCTTTGAGAAGAAAGTTGGGCAGTGAGAGTTGTCTTCTGAGGCGAAGAGGTCAACCTCTGCCTTCCCGAAGATCTCCCATATCTTTTGTACTGTCTGGGGATGGATCATCCACTCATCTGAGGGGACATTGCTCCGAGATAGCATATCTGCTCCCAGGTTCGATTTTCCAGGTATGTGCGTCGCCCTTAGCGACCGCAGCTTGGTTGCTGCCCATTCGAGGAGGTGTTTCGTCAGGGCGCAAAGGCGGCTGGACGACAGGCCTCCTTGGCGATTTATATAAGACACTACCGTCATGCTGTCCGACTGGACTAAGACGTGGTGCCCTTCCAGGAACACTTGGAACGAGACGAGGGCTCATTCTACTGCCAGCATCTCGAGGCACTTGATTTGCAGATGGCTCTGCTCGTGAGACCACGAGCCGAAGGCCGGTCTGCCCATGAATACAACGCCCCAACCCATGTTGGAGGCGTCCTTTGAGAGCACCTTCCTTCTGGACACCGCCTGTAGGGGAACACCACGTTCGAACCAACTGGGGTTCATCCAAGGTTTCAGGGCCGTGATGCAGGCCTGATTGACCTTGACTAATAAGCGGCCATGCCGCCAAGCGTGGGGTGGAACCCTGAGTTTCAGCCAGTATTGCAGAGGCCGAATCCGGAGGAGGCCGAGCTGCAGTACCGGGGAGGCGGAAGCCATCAGCCCTAACATCCTCTGGAAGAACCTCAGAGGGTAACGGGCTTTGTTCCTGGCAGATGCCGTGAGCTTCTGAATCGTCAGAGAGCGCTCTGGTGAGACTACAGCCCTCATTTGGACTGAGTCAAAAACTGCGCCCAGGAACGTGATACATTGGCTGGGGAGCAGCGAGCTCTTGGCAAAGTTGAGTCCCAGGCACTGAAGGTGGCTGAGGAGCATGGATCTGTAGTGTTCTAGCTTGGTACGAGACTGGGCCAGTATGAGCCAGTCTTCGAGATAGTTCAGAACTCGGATTCCCATCTGTCTCAGAGGGAGAAGCGCCGAGTCCATGCACTTCGTAAAAGTGCGGGGAGCTAGGGACAGCCCAAATGAAAGGACCGTGTATTGATAAGCCACACCCTCGAAAGCGAATCTCAAGAATCGCCTGTGATGGGGGGCTGTCTGGATATGAAAGTAGGCGTCTTTCAGATCCAGCGAGAAGAACCAGTCCTCGGGACGTATCTGTGCGAGGATCTGTTTCAACGTTAACATTCTGAACTTCCATCTCATGAGGGAGCGGTTCAGAAGTCTGAGGTCTAAGATGGGTCTGAGACAGCCATCTTTCTTGGGGATGATGAAGTAGCGGCTGTAGAAGCCCGGCTCGCTCTCTGCGGGGGGAACGATTTCTATGGCTCCCTTCTTTAACAGAGACATCACTTCTGCATGGAGGACATGTGCGTCGTCCGGTTTGACTGAAGTGGGAACCACACCGCTGAAGCGCAGGGGTCTTCGGGTGAACTGCAGTGACTAGCCGTGATTTATGATCCCCATGACCCACTTTGACACACCGGGGATGGCTTGCCAGGCTTCGGCCCATGTGGCAAGGGGCTGGATAGCGTCTGGTGACAGACCGCTGTGCAGGGGTCTTTGCACTGACGTTAAAGGAAGAGGAAATTTGCTCTCTTTTTGACAATTTAAAAACTTTATTGAGTTTGCCAATAGAACGGCGTTTTGCGTGGGTGCAGCCACTGTGGGCCCAGGACACATAACCCATTGGTCCCCAACACCCGGTACTGAACGAGGTGGCGGGGGAACTGTGCGAGAGAGCTTTTGGGGTGGTCCGGCCTTCTGATCAGGAAGACGCCGTAGGCGTCGGGTCCAGCACTATTTTGGGCCGGGGACCCTGGCGTCTCGGGAGCGTGGAGCGCTTAGCAGGCCGGGCCCACTGTCGCTGCTCCTTAGGTGGCGCTGCTTGTGGTGCGGAAGGGGCAGGTTTGCTCTGGTGCTGGGCGGCGCAGGCTTGGGCTGACTTGCAGCAGACGAAGAGCTGGAGTGCTTGGTCAGGAAATGTTGCATAGCTTGGGACGATTTCTGCGCGGTGGTGAAGCGCTCAGTGAATCCTTCCACAGCTGGCCCAAAGAGACCGGAAGGAGAGACTGGGGCGTCCAGGAAGGCCATTTTGTCCGCTTCTTTGATCTCCGTTAGGTTGAGCCAAAGATGGCGCTCCAACACAACTAGGTTGGTCATGGATCTCCCGATGGCTTGAGCCGTGGCTTTCGTAGCGCGCAGGGCCAGGTCGGTGGCGCTGCGTAGGTCACGGAAACTGGTGCGTCGATTCCAGACTCGTCCAGAGAATGGAGTTTGGCCTGGAACACTTGGAGAATGGCCACAGTGTGAAGCGCTGATGCAGCTTACCCAGCTGAGGAGTACATTCGGCCGGCGATGGCGGAGGTTGTACGGCAGGGCTTGGAAGGAAGGGCCCTCTTGCTTTTCCAACCCACGGCCGCGGGAGGACAGAGGTGAGCGGCCACGGCTTCGTCCAGCAGCGGCATCTGCTCATAACCCTTCTCACGTGAGCCGTCAACCGAGGTGAGAGCCGCAGGTGAAGAAGTTCACAGGCGGGCGGAGTAAGGAGCGCGCCATGACTTCGTCAGCTCTACGTGGACCTCGGGGGAAGAAGGGTGCAGATCGCTGGCGGGGGGTCTGGCGGCGTCCCGGCAGATACCACTTGTCCAGCCTGCTGCGAGTCGGCTCCTCAGGTGTGGCCCATTCCAAGTCGAGCTCCGGAATAACTCGCCGTCCATCCCAGGCCTGGAATCAATGGGCTCCAGTGACGGCAGGGGGTGGGCTCTTCGTCACCGACCCATTCCTCCATTTCAGATGCCGCGAGCGACATGGAGTCATTGAGCGGCTCGTCCTCTGAACCACCGAAGGAGACGAGGTCGCTCGCTTCCGCCGAGGGACGCTGCTCCGGGCGTGAGAAGAGAACGGGGGATGGTTCTCTCATTGGAGAGGGAAAGGCAGGCGGGCGCTGGGCCGGCGTAAGCTCTCCCAAATCCGGGCACTGAGCCCCTCTACCTCGCTGTCTTTTCCTAGCCGGCTCGCAGGAGGAAGAAGACGGGAAGGCGCGAGGGGCGGGACCGCTTTCATTGAAGAAAGCGATCCGCGAGCGCAGAGAGGCGAAACTCATACACTCGCAGTGCACGCATGAAGTCTCGGTGAGCGCGGCTTCTGCGTAGGGCTTGCCCAGACATCCGACGTATTCACTGTGGCCGTCATCATCCAGCAGAGGGGCTCTGCAGGTGCTACAGCTGTGGCGCGGCATTAGTAGCAACGCCGCCGCCGTGAAAACGGCGCTTGTGTGGGCTCTATTAGAGCAGTATAGACCGCTGGAATATGCTCTTTTAGAAGCGGTGTGAAACCGCTGAAATTTGCGCTTTTAAAGCTTGCCGGATGGCGGCAGGAGACTCGCTGAGAGCGAAACCGGAAGCTCACGGCGGGCGGATCGAGAGCGGCGCTAGAGGCGGCAGTCTGCGAATGCGCCTGGCGCTGAAGCAGGTGGTGATCTCAGCTGTCCTTTGCGAAGCCTCAACTACGGCGAAGAGAGAGATCGTTCCAGCGGCGAAGGCGTTCAGCAGGAATCCAGCGAAGTGCAGTCGTCGCTGAAGGAGAAAGAACTGATTCCCATGGCGAAACGCCTGCTTATATAGCTATAAACCACGCCCGTTTTGGCGGGCTCGTTGGCGCGCTGTTTCGCCATAGGCTCGCGCGACTACGCCACGTCGTCATTGGTTCAAAGAGTTTCATTCCTTTGAGCCAATAGACATTCAGTTACACTGTGCTATTGAAAAAGGCTTCAGCAAGGAGGAAAAAAGGAGCTTTTCCCCATATGCAGTATGAGTGAAAGTATCGAAAGGGAACTAATTAGTTCTTAGCATATTGGTGTGCATGTAAACATGCTCAGTGTCACCATCTCTAAAGAAACCAGTTTAACACTGGTGCAAAAATGCATACAGTTAACAAGAAAACACTCCCACCAGGCTTTAAAACTTGAAAAAGTTTAAAATTGGAAAAAAAAAAAAAATCTATCTTTAATACTAGAAAACAACAGATGGATTAGTAGGCAAGAAGAATAAGAAAAATGGTTTGCTTTCATATCTTCAGGGTGTACTTACAGGGTTCTTTTTCTTTGAAAGCACTAATTAAAACAACTTAGCGCTGCATGCTTCTGTGTAAACAATGCTCTTCTAATTACACGCACACTTTGTTCTGGCTGCCGCAATGAGCAGAAAGATTCATCAAAACACACTTTTATGGCTCTCTGCTGCAGATTCTTGCATAGGGAGAGTTGTAATCAAAACTTTTACAAGGATATATTACGCTTGTGTGAGAACAAGATGAAATCCAGTGTTAGCTTGTCTAAACTATGAGAGTAAACACTCATTCACAGGGTCTCTCAGTTTACTGTATGTTGTTTTATCATCTGATTTGTTTAATCGTGAATACTATACTATAGTAAAAGTTACATTGTGTGAAAGACCTTGAAATTTGTGCACAGAAAACATCAATAAGTCACACTGTCTTATTTCTAAGGTAACATGCAAATTATGGAAATAACCCTGTAAAGCCTGAAAAAAAAAAAAAAAAAAAAAACTTTTTTGAAATTTTAATCTCAGTTGTCACTCTAAATCTCCCAATAATATGTTTAAGATAATATTTAAATGCTTATGATCAAAGCTCTGTATGTAGCGGAAAAACAAATAATGCAATGCAATACAATGATTATTAAAATATGTAAATATAAATATTCATCAAAAGCCTGAAGGATCATTTGATAGTAACATTTTAATATGATTTTTCAAAAAAAAAAAAAAAAAGTATGGATAATCAAATAAGCCTAAGTTGCTTCAGTCCAGTAAGTGTTTGTCTTGAAATATTAATGACAATATAAAATGTATTCTTATGTTTACTTTATAAAAACCAATAGAGATTTCACAGCTAAAACACACATGAACCACGACCTGTGGGTGACGTTTTTTTTTACAAAAGGTCCTTTACTTAAGGTACTAAAATAGTATAAACTATCAATAAGTAGATTTTGTGGAACCGGTTTTTCAGCAAAGTTTTGATTATGTTGATAATTTAGAAGCCTTATATGTGTGTATCAAATATGATACAGTATTGTATAACCATTTACAGAAAAGATTAACAGAGGACTGCTGTAACATTATTTGATCACACTTTAGTTTAGGGTTCATTTCTTTCTATTAATTAACTATTATGACCTTTGCCTCAATAAACCCCTATTACTGGTAATTGTTAAGAATTGGGTAGGATTAAGGGATGTAGAATATGGTCATGCAGAATAAGGCATTAATATGTGCTTTATAAGTACTAATAAACAGCAAATATCATGGTAATATGCATGCTAATAAGCAACTAGTTAATAGTGAGAACTGGACCCTAAACTAAAATGTTACCCTTTATTTAATAGTTGATAAACTGAATATATTAAAATGAAAGCACTGAATTATTAAGGTGTTTGTCACATTTACTGTTGCTCGGTGAAATTTTGGCATTTTAGAAATCCATGCGATCAGGAGTTTTGCTTGAGGGTGAAAAAGTTTCCCATGCAAATTTCACAAGAATTTGCCACATTGACTAACAGAAAGCTGCTTGGTTTGAAAGTACAGAAACAACTTCTGTGTGAGCAGTGCTTCATACTTTACATTACTGACAACAGACAATGAACAAAACTTCACGATTGTAAACACACCTCTAGTGTAGACCACTATCATCCCTTCAAGAAGTGAGTGTATATTTCAAATAAAAGGACTATGGTCAGTCAGAATGATGGCTACTCTTGTAGCAAAGGAAGTATTTGTTGTCAAGAGCTGCAGGTCACACATTAAATCAACATCTAATGACAAAGGCTCATTTTCACTCATATAGAAAGAGACAGGTATTGACTTCGGTAGCTGACAGAACAAAACAGGCAAAAAAGATACTGTGAAAAAAGATACTGATCAGACATAAACATCATTATATTTTTGGAAAAAGTGAAAGCCGTCAAAGAAAAGGACTGAAGTATGGCTGAACACACAGGAGTGCACCTGTGGAAAAGCCTGAAAACATGATTCAGTGTGAGAAAAACAATGTAAAACACAGAGAAAAAGCAAATGAAAGAACAGCATAGGAAAAAAGCAAGGATTCAAATGACAGAATATAATATAAAAGAGAAATAGGGAAGTCATTTAATCCTCTGAATATTATTTACCCTGTGTGTAATAAGAGTCATATTTCTGCTGGTAGGTACTTTCTGTGAACAGGGCACAAAATAGAGCATGAATCCTTTAAAGGTGCAATATGTAAGATTTCTGTCCGCTAAAGGTCACTAGAGGCCTATTCAAAAAAAGGCGTAGCTTGATGACGGCAAGTCTGAGAGCGGAATCTTGGGACATGCGGTCTTCACCTCACAGCCGGTGGAAACAATCAGGAAAGGACTCGGGCAGAAATCATGTTCATGGATGTGATTATTAATGTTATTGTAGTATGAAGCGGAGCAGGAGCGAGTGTTGTGGAGCTGAACGAGGAGCTGGAGCGATTGATCAACACACGCCTCACGAGCAGCTGAACATTTATTATGTCACAGTTGCCGGCGCTGTTTCCGCTTTTCCGGTCATGAGTATGAGGTAATGCAGCTCTGTTTATCATATTATATACATTTGAGTGTGTTGAAAATGATGTTATAACGTTACTCTGTGCGTTCGCTCGGCGGCTGCTGTGAGACACTGTTACACACTGCAGTAAGATAGATCGATTTTACAATATCATATTAAATGCTGGATGGCTTGTGTTGATAAATGGCATGCAATTAATTTTAAAACGTATTGTATGATGGAGAAAATGCTGTATTACTGTTACTAAAAATAAAGCTGCATCTGATTATGCTATGTTAGCTACTTGACAAAATAGTGTTTTTCTGTGAGGCATGGTAAAGCATGGTACTCGCAGAAAATCAAGAAAATTAGATTTAAACAATAAGACTAAACGTGTTGAGCTATATAACAACAATTATTTTTCTGTCTATAAACATAACCAAACAGTTGTTCCCCTTGTCTATTAAAACATGTAAATATTAAAGCGTCTTTTTATGACGCAATTGACAGGCGAATCCTCACACGTCCCGGAGCCTTGGTTAAAATTGCAATTTTCTCACGATTTACAAATAGTTGCAAACATTTGGGATATTGCAAGTACTCAAGTGAATAAAAATATATAACACTGGCCTAGTGGTTTTTGGATACTTTACTGCAAAAATCTTACATATTGCACCTTTAAAGAGAGAATTCGCTCAAAAACAAAAAAAACAAAAACAAAAAAAAAGACCCTCATGTTGTTCCAAACCTGTTTAACCTTCTTTCTTCTATGGAACACAAAAGAAGATATTTTTAATTTTTTTGCCCATACAGTTGAAGACAATGGGCTCCAATGTTGTTTGATTCAAAATACAAGAAAGAAAGTCATACAGATTTGAAATGACATGAGGGTGAGTAAGTGAATGACATATGACTCATTTTCACATATGAACTGTTCCTTTAAATGAACATCAAAATTAAAAAATCTTAAAAATTATAATAAATGTATAACATTTTAAGCAATAAATACAATAAAAAAGTAAAACACAAGTACTGTAACAGGGTCGCAAACGTAGCTAAAATATTATTTAAACTTTCAATCAGTAGCGGGTAGCTAGTTTGAGACTAAATGTTTGTTCTCAGTTACCGATAATCTGATATTTCACATAAATTAAAGACAAATTTGATCATTCTTACAATAACATGGGGAATAGGGTTGAACGGTTGATCCTGATGAATGCATTCAACATCAAAATGTGTGTACTCTGCAAAAAATTATGTTCTTCTTCAGTTTTTTGTTCTTGTTTTCCAGTACAAATATCTAAACATTCTTAAAGGAATAGATCACCCAAAAATGAAAATTCTGTCATCATTTACTCACTCTCAAGTTGTTCCAAACCTGTATGAATTTCTTTGTCCTGCTGAACAAAAAACAAGAAAATCACTTTTGCAGTGTAAAAGTTGAAATGAGATCATTTACTTAATTTACACAGTCAATTACACAGCTATTTTTTCCTTCATTCTAGGTTAAATTGTACTATATGCAGTTTATATAGCGTATCTAATAGTTCTCACAGATTTGTTCCTTTAATGTTTACAAACATAATAACCAAAGTGTACCATATTTATGGAAAGCGCTAAGAAATGAGAATGAGGATGAGTCAGAAAGCAAAGAGGATCTGGTGAGTGCCGCTTCACCATTAATGCCTCCTCCTCCTTCTCCTCTATCCTCCGCTCCCTCTTTCCTAGCCATCCATCACCCTCTATCTCTCCCAGGCCAGCCTCTGGGAATTAAACAGCCACCCTTGAACCCATGAGACCCGATTCTGTCCAGCCTGAAACATATAGTCATTAATAATACACAGGGGATTGAACCTGTGAGGAGAGGGGCGGCCCAAACTGGGCGGCCATTTTGTGAGATGAGTCTGAATACTTCTCGCTGATGCGTGATTAGAAGAATAGACATGTTCTCCTTAGTGGAAGTGTGTATATTACATATGTATATAGCATATACATTCTATTCATCAAAGAATCCTGAAAAATATTAAGCAGCACAAGTGATTTCAACATTGATAATAAAATGTTTCTTGAGCAGGATCATGTGACACTGAAGACTGGAGTACTGCTGCTGAAAATTCAGCTTTGCATTACAGTTATTTTAAATTGTAATAATATTTCACAATATTACTGTACTGTATTTTGATTAAATAAATGCAGTCTCAGTGAGCATAAGAGATTTCTTTTAAAAAAATCTATTATTATGAGTGTATTTAATATCATTGTTGTAAACATTTGGTTTAACACTCAGGGGTCGGCGGTCGTGCCGGCGATACCACCTCGGTTTTTTTCTTACCAGTGCGAAAGAGACTCAAAATTTTGGACATACAAATAAGAGTTATACATTATTAAAAACTGTGGAATTTATTTGTGTACACTCACAGTAAAACCAAAATGTTGTGCTTTTTGCAAAATAAAGAAAACTAACATGATGCTTACGAGCCGCAGTCTCTTTCTCAAATGAAGTCTATTCTGATAGTTGTTAGAAAATGAACTGTAACTTAGTGAATACATATTACACAAACATGAGACATACAGAGGGTACGGAAAGTATTCAGACCCCCTTAAATTTTTCACTCTTTGTTATATTGCAGCCATTTGCTAAAATCATTTAAGTTCATTTTTTTTCCTCATTAATGTACACACAGCACCCCATATTGACAGAAAAACACAGAATTGTTGACTGTTTTGCAGATTTATTAAAAAAGAAAAACTGAAATATCACATGGTCCTAAGTATTCAGACCCTTTGCTCAGTATTTAGTAGAAGCACCCTTTTGATCTAATACAGCCATGAGTCTTTTTGGGAAAGATGCAACAAGTTTTTCACACCTGGATTTGGGGATCCTTTGCCATTCCTCCTTGCAGATCCTCTCCAGTTCTGTCAGGTTGGATGGTAAACGTTGGTGGACAGCCATTTTTAGGTCTCTCCAGAGATGCTCAATTGGGTTTAAGTCAGGGCTCTGGCTGGGCCATTCAAGAACAGTCATGGAGTTGTTGTGAAGCCACTCCTTCGTTATTTTAGCTGTGTGCTTAGGGTCATTGTCTTGTTGGAAGGTAAACCTTCAGCCCAGTCTGAGGTCCTGAGCACTCTGGAGAAGGTTTTCGTCCAGGATATCCCTGTACTTGGCCGCATTCATCTTTCCCTCGATTGCAACCAGTCGTCCTGTCCCTGCAGCTGAAAAACACCCCCACAGCATGATGCTGCCACCACCATGCTTCACTGTTGGGACTGTACTGGACAGGTGATGAGCAGTGCCTGGTTTTCTCCACACATACCGCTTAGAATTAAGGCCAAAAAGTTCTATCTTGGTCTCATCAGACCAGAGAATCTTATTTCTCACATCTTGGATCTCAGGTGTTTCTTAGCAAACTCCATGCGGGCTTTCATGTGTCTTGCACTGAGGAGAGGCTTCCGTCGGGCCACTCTGCCATAAAGCCCCGACTGGTGGAGGGCTGCAGTGATGGTTGACTTTCTACAACTTTCTCCCATCTCCCGACTGCATCTCTGGAGCTCAGCCACAGTGATCTTTGGGTTCTTCTTTACCTCTCTCACCAAGGCTCTTCTCCCCCGATAGCTCAGTTTGGCCGGACGGCCAGCTCTAGGAAGTGTTCTGGTCGTCCCAAACGTCTTCCATTTAAGGATTATGGAGGCCACTGTGCTCTTAGGAACCTTAAGTGCAGCAAACATTTTTTTGTAACCTTGGCCAGATCTGTGCCTTGCCACAATTCTGTCTCTGAGCTCTTCAGGCAGTTCCTTTGACCTCATGATTCTCATTTGCTCTGACATGCACTGTGAGCTGTAAGGTCTTATATAGACAGGTGTGTGGCTTTCCTAATCAAGTCCAATCAGTGAGTCCACAGCTGGACTCAAATGAAGGTGTAGAACCATCTCAAGGATGATCAGAAGAAATGGACAGAACCTAAGTTAAATATATATTAGTGTCACAGCAAAGGGTCTGAATACTTAGGACCATGTGATATTTCAGTTTTTCTTTTTTAATAAATGCAAAAATGTCAACAATTCTGTGTTTTTCTGTCAATATGGGGTGCTGAGTGTACATTAATGAGGAAAAAAAAATAACTTAAATGATTTTAGCAAGTATCTGCAATATAACAAAGAGTGAAAAATTTAAGGGGGTCTGAATACTTTCCGTACCCACTGTCTAAACAAGGCAGTGGGTACGGAAAGTTGCCAGGCGTTGCCTGCCTTGTTTTAAATCATGCAAGTCAAATAGCAAACAAATATATTCTCTGTTTATGTAATCTGTTTGAAAATTTGTCGTTTGTGAGTCAGCTCGTTATCCGATAATGCGGCCACACCCACGGAGAGCGTGTAGCATTCAAATGCAAATTCTGAGGCGATCCATACAAAAAATGCATCAAGCAGGTACCATACAGGTACCAAAATACTATCCCTTAATGCCATACATTATAGTGTATGAACTAATTTTTATGGTCATTTGTTGTCATTTTTTGCAGTTTGACAGGTTTAGAATGATAAAAGGGTGAACTATTTCTTTAAGGTAGATGATTGTATAAAGTTCTACTGTGGGAGTTTATGAAGTGTAGTCTGTACAGCTCTACTGAGTGTATCGAGTTCTGCTGTCATGTTATTTCATGCCTTTTTACTTCATATTTCCTCTAGGGCTCATGTTCTGAACCTCTACTATAAATTCTTAATCATTGTGATTAATATGTATAGATTATTGAAGTAACATCATCCGAGTCTCATTTCAGTTTCCCCTCAAAATGTCTCAGTTGGCCACAGAATTAATTTGTATGTTTCTTCATCCTCTTTCCAACCTCCAAACTCTTTCCTTTTACTTTTTCCAGCTGTCCTCTAAGTCTCCTTCATTCATTCTAAACATCTCTCTCTCTTCTTCCTTTATTGTCCATTTCTTTCTATCTGTCTCTTTCTGTCTCTGTGTCCCTTTATTCTGCCGTTGGCATATGTTCTTCATGTCCTGGCAGTGCATCTAAGATTTCACCCACTGGAGCTGAATCAGGGATTACACTTAAAGGCATTGACGGGTGACGGCTCTTTAATATTCTGCCTGCTCCTTCTGTCTTAGAGATCGTTTTGCTCTTACAACCTCAGATACAATCAGAGATCAAAATGAGTTAGCCGGCTCAGTCTGAGGCACACAGTGAGTCTGTTAGCATGTAAATAGGTGATGTCACACTGACCTTGTTGTGCTGCTTGTTTTTTGACTTAAACATGAGATTCTGCTTGTGTTTCCAAGTAAATCCACTGCTTTCTGTCTAATGTTTTCCTGCCTGTCTCCGGTTCATTTCGGTTTAGTTCAGTTTATTTCAGTTCAGTATAAGTCAATATAGTTAATAAGGATAAGTTTGTATAAGTTCAATTTAGTTCCATTCAGTATAATTTAGTAGTTAAATAAGTTCAGTTCATTTCTGTTCAGGTCAGTTCAGTATAATTTAGCTTAACTGAATTCAGATCAATCAATTTATATTCAGGTCAAAACAGTTCAATAGTTCAGTTTAATTTATTTTATTTCAGTTTAGCTTACTTCAGTTCACTTCATTTCTGCTTAGTTCAGTACATGGCAGATTAAATCATAAGTAATTATAGTTCATTTTAGTTCAGTTCAGTAAAATGTATTTTACTTTAGTTCAATTAATTTCTATTCAGCTGAGTTCAGAATCATTCAGTTCAGTTCATTTTAATCCATTTATTTTCAGGCCAGTTTCAGTAAGGGTTAGTTCACCCAAAAATGAAAATTCTGTTATTTATTACTCACCCTCATGCCGTTCCACACCCGTAAGACCTTCGTTAATCTTCAGAACACAAATTAAGATATTTTAGTTGAAATCCGATGGCTCCGTGAGGCCTCCATAGGGAGCAATGACATTTCCTCTCTCAAGATCCATAAAGGTACTAAAAACATATTTAAATCGGTTCATGTGAGTACAGTGGTTCAATATTAATATTATAAAGCCACGAGAATATTTTTTGAGTGCCAAAAAAAAAAAACCAAAATAACGGCTTATTTAGTGATGGCCTCATGAAGCATCGGAGCATTAATGAATCAGTGTATCGAATCATGAATATCGAATCACATTAGATGTGTCAAACTGCCAACAGCTGAAATCACATGACTTTGGCGCTCTGAACAGCAGCTTCGATACACTGATTCATTTTGTTCCGAAGCTTCCTGAAGCAGTGTTTTGAAATCGGCCATCACTAAATAAGTCGTTATTTTGTTTTTTTTTGGCGCACCAAAAATATTCTCGTGGCTTTATAATATTAATATTGAACCACTGTACTCACATGAACTGATTTAAATATGTTTTTAGTACATTAATGGATCTTGAGAGAGGAAATGTCATTGCTCCCTATGGAGGCCTCACGGAGCCATCGGATTTCAACTAAAATATCTTAATTTGCGTTCCGAAGATTAACGAAGGTCTTACGGGTGTGAAACGGCATGAGGGTGAGTAATAAATTACAGAATTTTCATTTTTGGGTGAACTAACCCTTTAATACCATAATTCAGTTCACTTTATTGTAAATTGTCAACTTCAAATCAATTCATTCCTAATCAGGTCAAGTCAGTTAAGTTCAGTTTAGTTTGTTTGGCTTAATTGAATTCATCAGTTCAATTCAAATCAGTTTATAGTTCAATTTAGCTCAGTTCAGCATAATGTTGTTTACTGAACAATTAGTTGAGTTCATTTCTGTTCATGTCATGTTTGGTATAATTTATTTCAATTCAGTTCATTTCATTTCACTTCAGTTCAATTCTATTCAGTTCAGTACATGTCAGGTCATAAGTAAGTTTAGTTCATTTGAGTTCAGTTCTGTATAATTTATTTTACTGTAGTTCAATATATTTCTATTAAGCTGAGTTAAGAATAATTTAGCTCAGTTCATTTCAATCCATTTCTATTCAAGTCAGTTCAATACAGTTCAGTGGATTTATTTTTAATTAAGTTAAACTTCAAATCAATTTATTTCTAATCAGGTCAAGTCAGTTCAGTTCAATCTGTTTATTTGGCTTGAATTCATCAGTTCAATTCAAATCAGTTCAGTTGAATATTTGATACAGTAGTAGATTTATAGTAACTTTTTTACCAGTGTTACCCTTTTCATTATAATTTAGCTTAATTCAATACAGTTCAATTCATTTTTATTCAGGTCAAGTCAGTTCAATAGTTCAGTATAATTTATTTATTTCAATTCAGTTCAGTTTACTTCAATTCAATTAATTTCTATTCAGTTCAGTACATGTCAGGTCATAAGTATTTTTAGTTCATTTGAGTTCAGGTCAGTATAATTTATTTTACTGAAGTTCAATACATTTCTATTCAGCTATAATTTAGTTCAATCCATTTCTATTCAGGTCAGTTCAATGCAATTTAGTGGATTTTTTTTTTTTGTTTTTTTTTTGTACAATTAAGTTAAACTCACATCAACTCAAATCACTTTATTCCTAATCAGGTCAAACAAGCTAAACTGAACTGAATTCATCAGCTCAGCTCAACTCAAATCAGTTCAGTTGAGTAGTTAATACATCAGTAGATTTACAATAACAAGTAAAGTTAGTTCATTTTAGTTCAGTTCAGTTCAGTTCGGTATCCTTTATTTTACTGTAGTTATTTTTAGTTAGTTTAGTTCTATTCAGCTGAGTTCAGAATAATTTAGTTCAGTTCATTTCAATGCATTTCTATTAATCATTTCTAGCAAATCAAATAATTCCTAATCTGGTCAAGTCAGATCCATTTGTTTGACTGAATTTAATTCATCAGTTCAATTCAAATCAATTCACCCATTGATAGTGAATTTCTCTGTTTTTACCTGCATCTATCATTAGACGTATATTATTAGAATTATTTGATATTCTACAGTTTACATCTAGTTATGGGTTTAGTATATTTGTATCAGAGACTGTATAACCTGTAACCATTTACCGCTATTTGTTTATACAGTCAATAACCTAAAAGTCATAATTTTCCAGACTGAAAATTTATTTATTTTAAATGATTCATTTCAAGTATTTATTGTAAACTATTGTTTTTATGGTTAGAAAAGGTCATTTGCCCCCACATTGTATAAATCTGGAACATGTTATCACATTTAGTGGTATTCTTACCTAATTTCTGATCTTACATCAAGTAAATTAGCACTCTACTTATAATATTTATTTATTTATTTATCCATCCATCCATCCATCCATCCATCCATCCATCCATCCATCCATCCATCCTTTCAATCTGTGTTGCTCTTCTGTTCATTCATCTGTCTGGTTATGTTGTCCTTCAACACAAACATAATCTTTCTTACAAATAGGTACACCTCCACTCCCGCTTGTCTCTCCATCTCTCTTACATCCTCCAATCCCACAATCCTTTGCACCAGGACAGCTTACATGCATAAGAACTCAATGATCCCACTCAGCCTGGTGACAACTGACTGATATGAGACTTCAGATGTGGGTCTGCATTCATTATGAGGTTCCAAACTGTCACCACAACATCTGTTCACATATACAGGGTAGGAAAACCAACCAATTCAGAATTATCTTTCTCATTTTTATTGGAATTCATTCATTCATCCAAGATTAACTGAGAACTGCATGTTGATGTGAAAAAGATTGAGCTATTCAGTCTAATTAAGGCAGGCTGGCCAAGTTTGCTGATTTTGGTAATCTGTGTGCTTTTCGAAATTGTTTTGTGCCACTGATGGGGTCGGTAACCTTCACAGTAATGAGGAAACTAAACAAATCTGGAGGCCAATCTCCTCTGGCTGTCAACCTCAGGTAGCCTCATCACAGCTCTCCTTTAATGGACTAAACTCACTGCATGCTAAACAACATCTGGGTGTGCTCTGTCTGGCATTGTTCCCGTGAAGGAATCAGACAGTTTACTTCTTTTCCTCTTCCCATTAATCCCGTATTTAGTCTGTCTTTCACACTCTCTTATCCTTTTCATCACTAATATTACATGCATATACGACTTGGACACTAACAGAAATTCAACTGTACTTCAAAGTCACACATTCTCACAGTAAAAGCAGTCAGAAGCTATTCAAGTTCAATGAAAGTTGGCAATTTCTGGCAACATGGCCAACAACAACCTACGGAACCTTTAAAGGACACAGTGTAACTTTTGGCCTTCATGCGTTTAAAAAAAAAAAAAAAAACGGCATGATGTGACATGAATGGGCTAATGACGCATGTATGTAATTTCCCATGAAATCCATCTAGAAAGATCTAAGATTGTCGGTGAACACTATCCACCGTGCCATTTGCCGTTGCCGGCTAAAACTCTATAGGTCAAAAAAGAAGCCATATCTAAACACGATCCAGAAGCACAGGCGTTTTCTCTGGGCCAAGGCTCATTTAAAATGGACTGTGGCAAAGTGGAAAACTGTTCTGTGGTCAGACGAATCAAAATTTGAAGTTCTTTTTTGCCATGTCATCCGGACTAAAGAGGACAAGAACAACCCAAGTTGTTATCAGCGCTCATTTCAGAAGCCTGCATCTCTGATGGTATGGGGCTGCATGAGTGCGTGTGGCATGGGCAGCTTACACATCTGGAAAGGCACCATCAATGCTGAAAGGTATATCCAAGTTCTAGAACAACATATGCTCCCATCCAGACGTCATCTCTTTCAGGGAAGACCTTGCATTTTCCAACATGACAATGTCAGACCACATACTGCATCAATTACAACATCATGGCTGCGTAGAAGAAGGATCCGGGTACTGAAATGGCCAGCCTGCAGTCCAGATCTTTCACCTATAGAAAACATTTGGCGCATCATGTAATTTCTGCATGTATGTAATTTCTCATGAAATCCGTCCAGAAAGATCTAAACTATAAATCATTATTATAGGTTTATTAAAGTCTCAAGTCTACTTTATTTATAGAGCCCTTTCCACTACAAAGTAGACCAAAGGACTGTACAGCAACACAACAAACAAAAATAATATAAAAAAAAAAAAAATCAACAAACATTTAAAACAATATACATCATCCAAAAGTCAACAGTTAAAAGCCATAGAAAACAAGTATGTTTTCACGTGAGATTTAAAAACATCAACTGAGGGTGCAGATCTGAGGGTGTTCCACAGTCTTGGGCCGGCAACCGAAAATGCACGATCCCCTTTTGTTTTCAGGCAAGTTTTCGGAACTGAGGGCAGTAAGCAATTAAAGGTGCTCTAAGCGATCCTGGGTGGAGTAACTTCCTGTTGACGTTCGAAGTGTTGTCAAACAAAACAGAGGCTAGCTAGACCCTCCCTCCTTCCCCTCCCCCCTCCGTGCTTCCTGAAACAGTCATGAACGCGCATTTAAAATGGAATTAGCTTGCGTATTGGCTGGAGCATGTTTATTATGTTTCGTCGTCCAGACTGCACCTGTTTGTTTTTGTTGCCATTTTCGGAGCTTGTGGCGACTACAGAGACCGTGTTTTTTTATAGTGTGTTCAGGGGACAGGCAGCTAGCGGAGAGTGAGGAGATGTTTGCTGTATGTGACAAAAAATGTTTTGGCCTAAAAACACGTGACATCGCTTAGAGCACCTTTAAATGATCTTTGAAATCTACCAGAGTTCATATTATTTAGGTCCGTAATATATTCTGGGGCCATCTCATGGACAGCTTTAAAAACGTACAGCAACACCTTGTACTGAATCCGATATTTAACCGGAAGCCAAATGCAGCCAAAACTTGAGTAATATGTTCCCTTTTCTTTGTGTTAGTAAGGAGCCTTGCAGCTGCATTCTGGACCAATTGCAATTTTGAAATAAGAGTTACATTACAATAGTATTTGGTAATAGTATTAAAGTGTATTTGGTAAAGCAAAGCCATGGTTTGTAAGATTTAATATTAATAATATTAATATTAATAAAATTGTCTATTTTATATTTAAAAAAAGGTACATGGCATAGATAAAAATGTTCATCCAGCAGTAGGAACTCCACTAAAATCAAATTAAAAAATCTGAATCATACTAAAATCAGATTTAACTGCCCTCACTAAATGAATCATTTATCTGTATGCATTGTCTGAGTACACTGAAAAACAAACAAACAAACAAACAAAAAAACAGTTGTAGGTGTAGATTTACTTGTGAAGGTTTACTTTGAAATTGTTAGTAAATTTCACAAATAATTACAACGACATGGCAAGCAATACATTAAATTAAACTTGAAATTTTGAAGTAGAAAGGCTGAAATAATATTTTCTACAGTGCCCGAGAGAGTTCAACACACTGCATCTGAAGAAAACACATGCAAACAGAAAAAAACACCAGCAAATTAAGATAACATCTTCATCAGTTTGACAACACATGTGCTGCAAATACTCACAATGCAACCAAATACAGAAATGTGCTGCAAATAGCATTTATTCTGACTTTTAACCATTACTTAAGCATTACAGAATTTATTTTCGTGAACCTTGAACATTATTTTGTTACAGCTGTAAAAGTCAGCGTAATAAATAAATACAAATAAATAAATAAAAGCTTTGTGTCATCCATTGCTGCACACGAATGAGGTAAGCTTTGTGTTTTACATCATCTGCCGCGTGCACATGTATACAAGACAGCAAACTCTGTGAAAAAAGCCAGCAAACTCGGGTTTGATTTGGGTATGCTGCAGCCTATATATATATATATATATATATATATATATATCTCGGTGTAATAACTAAAATAATGTTTATATATCATATTTTCTGGCTGTTTTTTTTTATAATACACCATACTTTAACCCAAACTGAATAATTAAAAACAAGTTTATATGGGTAAGTCTTCTATAATTATTTTTGGTTCTTAATTTTCTTTTCTGTCATACTCAAATTCTTGTTAAAACACATTAGACATGCGTATTCTGTGCATTTTGAACACTTTGTGTGTGAAATTATATTTATTTTGTCCATCAAAAGTGTGCTTTCACTTTAATTGAGCGTCAGCAGCGCAGCTCCTGCTTTACACTTACACGCTGCTCCTGCTGCCTGTGTGAATGCATCCGTTGGTTAACATGGGCGCCGAAAAAAATATGTGCTGCTTACGCTTGCAGTGTGAAACAGGCCTTAGGCTAATAATATCCAAAAGGCTAAGGAATCATATGATCAGGATGTTAACATAAATGAAAAACTCACCTTTCAGGTCATCGACAATACCACTGACAAGTAGACTTTGAACAATAAGCATGTCCCAGCCAGGTTCATCACTTGTTGGGGTCCCCTTGAAACATTTCAATTGTGGTCTGTGCTATTTGCAGTGCATTTGGTTGCATTGTGAGTATTTGCAGCATATTTCTGTGTTTGGTTGCGTTGTGAGTATTTGCAGTGCGTTTCTGTATTTGGTTGCATTGTGAGTATTTGCAGTGCATTTCTGTATTTGGTTGAGTTGTGAGTATTTGCAGTGCGTTTCTGTATTTAGTTGCACTGTGAGTATTTGCAGTGCGTTTCTGTATTTGGTTGAGTTGTGAGTTTTGCAGCACGTTTCTGTATTTGGTTGTGTTGTATTTGCAGTGCATTTCTGTGTTTGGTTGCAATGTATTTGCAGTGCATTTCTGTGTTTGGTTGCAATGTATTTGCAGTGCATTTCTGTGTTTGGTTGCAATGTATTTGCAGTGCATTTCTGTGTTTGGTTGCACTGTGAGTATTTGCAGTGCGTTTCTGTATTTAGTTACATTGTAAGTATTTGCAGCGCGCCTCTGTATTTGGTTGAGTTGTGAGTATTTGCAGTGCGTTTCTGTATTTGGTTGCACTGTGAGTATTTGCAGTGCGTTTCTGTATTTGGTTGAGTTGTGAGTTTTGCAGCGCGTTTCTGTATTTGGTTGTGTTGTATTTGCAGCTCATTTCTGTATTTGGTTGCATTGTATTTGCAGTGCATTTCTGTGTTTGGTTGCAATGTATTTGCAGTGCATTTCTGTGTTTGGTTGCATTGTGAGTATTTGCAGTGCGTTTCTGTATTTGGTTGAGTTGTGAGTATTTGCAGTGCGTTTCTGTATTTGGTTGTACTGTGAGTATTTGCAGCTCATTTCTGTATTTGGTTGCATTGTAAGTATTTGCAGCGCGCCTCTGTGTTTGGTTGCAATGTATTTGCAGTGCATTTCTGTGTTTGGTTGCATTGTGAGTATTTGCAGTGCGTTTCTGTATTTGGTTGAGTTGTGAGTATTTGCAGTGCATTTCTGTGTTTGGTTGCACTGTGAGTATTTGCAGTGCGTTTCTGTATTTGGTTGCATTGTAAGTATTTGCAGCGCGCCTCTGTATTTGGTTGAGTTGTGAGTATTTGCAGTGCGTTTCTGTATTTGGTTGCACTGTGAGTATTTGCAGTGCGTTTCTGTATTTGGTTGAGTTGTGAGTTTTGCAGCGCGTTTCTGTATTTGGTTGTGTTGTATTTGCAGCTCATTTCTGTATTTGGTTACACTGTGTTTGCAGCGCATTTCTGTATTTGGTTGCGTTGTATTTGCAGTGCATTTCTGTATTTGGTTACACTGTGTTTGCAGCGCATTTCTGTATTTGGTTGTGTTGTATTTGCAGCTCATTTCTGTATTTGGTTACACTGTGTTTGCAGTGCATTTCTGTATTTGGTTGCGTTGTATTTGCAGTGCATTTCTGTGTTTGGTTGCACTGTAAGTATTTGCAGTGCATTTCTGTATTCGGTTAACTGATTATCAAACAAATGACTCTTATGAGCTGGTTCCTTTCAGGGAATTAAACACATACACTGAAAAATAAATGGTGCAAACAGCAAGTAAGACGTCAAATTAAACCTGATATTTTGAAATAAAAGACTGAAGTAATATTGTCTTATAAAACTTGCTCCATTAAACTTGTTTTATTTATTAATTTATTTACAACATCAAAAAAATAATAATTTTTTACAGTGTACTGCACAGCTCAAAACTTTGGTAGGCTTGCGGGACTGGTTATTCATATCACAATGAGTAGTTAAAAATTTATATAAAAACAAATGAAATGTTACAACATTTGTTTTAGGCTGTCATATAAAGTTAAGGACAATTATTTTGGCCTTTGCAAATATTAAATTAAATTAATTTATTGTGTAGAATTTTCATCATTTGAGCAATGAAGTTGCATTTCTTTTGTCAATGGAATTTCTTTTTTCTTTTTTCAATTTTTTCCTTAATGTGAAAACGTATGGCGCAGTGTAACTTATGAACAAGTTGGACTCTAGGTACTATGTGAACAAGAGGCAAGATTTTGCGCTAAAATACATTTTTACTTTTTTACCAAATCCTCACTCTTCTTCAGACAAGATCATTTTAACCAGCTTTGTTGAAAAAAAAACAAAAAAACAAAGTCATTCCCCAAATTTTGGAATATCTTCTGAAGAATGTGCTTCTTAATGAGATGCAAAATGATAAAACAAGAAAATCTTGTAGGTAATTAAATAAACTGCTTGTGAAACAATTCTCATACATAGTTCATTAGTCATGGTCATGGTCGTACTAATTATTTCTATCCTTGACAATCTTGCCAACAGCAAACTGACACTTTTGCTCACCTTGAAATAACTAAAGTTTATTTCTAATCACTCCCTCACCAGTCTTCAGCCAAATACAGTAAATTAATGTTATCTTTAACACAAATCCCATCAGCAGAACTCATTTTCATGCCAGGACTGGCCCCATGAGATAAGCCTTGTCAGAATAAACCACAACATAACATCTTCCAAAAGACATCATTTTGTCGCTCTAACTGGACTCTACCCACAACCACTGCCAAGAGCAATCATGTGTAATGGAAATTTAATCTAAGAATATGATCTGGTAATGATGGATTCATGAACACCAAGTATTTTCTATCATGGTGTCATAATGTCATTGGAGACTGGGCTTGTGGGACAGCCAATTAGACAGCAGACCTGCTGCTGCGAGGCTCGCATGACTTCTGCTATACGATTACACAACTTTCTTCATAAAACCAGGTTGTGTCTCACATGGCTGTAGGTGATATGATATAATAAGCACATATGAATTGTTAGCACCCAGGATGTTAAAAGAATACTTTTTTTTTTGTTTGTTTTTAAATTTAGAACATCATGGAGGAAATATTTAGACAAAGAGCTCAAACTGAATACAAACTTTCAATACCACAATGGTGTTACAACAGGGATGGGCATTGTTAGTCCTGGAGGGCCACTGTCCCACAGAGTTTACCTCCAACCCTGATAAAACTCGCCTGTTTGTAGCCTTTTAGTAATCCTGAAGACATTAAGTAGCTTGTTCAGGTATGTTTGACGTGGATCAGGTGAGTTTTAGAGAGCAGTCTACACAATAATCAATTCCCTTACGTGGCCAACAAAATTACTATTGTTTATACTCGTTTTTTGTCTTTCTGGCTTCAGATTTTCTGATTCTTCGATTGTACATGTGATTTTTCTGTTGTCTCTGCTGGTAAATAATGATAATAAGTGTGTCCGTTGTTTAATTTTCGCTCTTGGCATCACCAAACAGCATTATGCTACATTCAGACGTAACTGCTGATATCTTGTACCAACTGGATGCACATTATCCCATACTAATCATATGTTTTCCCACTTGTACATAAAATATTTATTTGAGCTGCTACAACTGACAACGAAGACTCAAGATGGATTTCAGTCAGGACCACTCAAAGGGTTAGTTCACCCAAAAATGAAAAATGAGGGTATGTCATTTATTACTCACCCTCATGCTGTTCCACACCCATAAGACCTTCGTTAATCTTCGGAACACAAATTAAGATATTTTAATTGAAATCCGATGGCACCATGAGGCCTGCATAGGGAGCAATGACATTTCCTCTCTCAAGATCCATTAATGTACTAAAAACATATTTAAATCAGTTCATGTGAGTACAGTGGTTCAATATTAATATTATAAAGCGACGAGAATATTTTTGGTGCACAAAAAAAAAACTAAATAACGACTTATATAGTGATGGCCGATTTCAAATCACTGCTTCATGAAGCATCGGAGTGTTATAAATCAGCGTGTCGAATCAGCTGTTCGGAGCGCCAAAGTCACGTGATTTCAGCTGTTTCACACGTGATCCGAATCATGATTCAATATGCTGATTCATTATGTTACGATGCTTCCTGATGCTTCCTGAAGCATTTTGAAATTGGCGCACCAAAAAAATTCTCGTCACTTTATAATATTAATATTGAACCACTGTACTCACATGAACTGATTTAAATGTGTTTTAGTAGCTTTATGGATCTTGAGAGAGGAAATGGGTGAATTAACCCTTTAAGTCAGTTTTTTATTGGCATATTTTGCTGAAGTTTGGCGGTATGGCTCTGTTCTAAATTCCCCGTCCTTTTCATGAGCTCCATGAAAGCTAAGACCAGGAACAGCAGCAGCTTCTGGGGACAACTTTTTTGTTTTTAACTGGGAGAGCAGCACAAAATCCCCCTATTGAGAACAGAGCATGCATCAATGACAACAGAATGACACTGATTAAGTTAAACAGGAGGAGCTGGGGGAGGAGGTGGGTTGCAAGCAGCGTGCAGTGAAAGCAGCCAAGCAAGCAGACAGACAGAAGCTGCGTTTAAGTGATCCGCCTTATTTGAGAGTCGCCAGTTGAGTCCATAGAAATCGGATCAGCTGATATGGATGGGGTTGGAATTTGCAAATCAGCTGATAGCAGAGCTTGAATACGAGGCCTGCCTGAACTAACGCAGAATGCTGGATTTCAGTCAGGACCACTTAAGTCAAAAAATTACCATAGACAAACTTTTTAGTAAATTTTTTATTGTCATATTTTGCTAAAGTTACATTTGGCGGTATGGCTCTGTTCTAAATTCCCCGTCCTTTTCATGAGCTCCATGAAAGCTAAGACCAGGAACAGCAGCAGCTTCTGGGGACAACCTCCCATTTTTTAACTGGGAGAGCAGCACAAAATCCCCCCAAACAGACCATACCAGGCAATCCTCCCTGGCTCGTCCTGCTAAATTGAAGAGCCAGTGAGGATTTCAGGAAGCCAATGCAACAATTTAATTGTAAAAGAACAAATCAAACTACGTGAAGCTAGTATGAGAAATGTAGCTAGAGCTAACGATATAAATAAATATTATATAGGCGGTATGGCTCTGTTCTAAATTCCCTGTCCTTTATGATAAGTTAAGACAGGGAACAGCAGCAGCTTCCAGGGACTACCTCCCATTTTTTTTTAACTGGGAGAGCAGCACAAAGTCCCCCAAAGAGACCATACAAGGCTATCCTCCCTGGCTCTTCCTGCTAAAAAAGAGGAACCAAATGAGCGTTTCAGAAAGCTAATCTAACTGAATTTAAGAGCCAACCGATCTATGTGAAGCTAGCATGAGGAATGTAGCTAGAGCTAATGATCGAAATACAGTATTTTTTTATTTATTTTGAGAAGCAAGTACATTTAAGCACTAGTCGCATGCGTGAGCGCTCTTCACAAAGCGCACGTGAGAATTTGAAATCGAAAGCAGCCTTCACCTTCAGTGAATTTCATATTTTTAATATATAAGCCAAGTCCAAACAACATAAATGATGCCTTCATAGAGCATTTGAACGGAAAATAGGCCTACTGGCGGGCGAGTCCGCAACTGCAAGCGTAACATCAAGCAAAGTACGCATTTCTCACAGCTCTCTAATACCCTGTGCAATGAATCCTGTGAATGTAATTTGCTTCAGCTTTTCCGAACTTCACGCTCAATTTTAAAGAAATTAATTGAAAACGCTCGCTCTGCTCTGTGCCAGTGGACACGCACATGCAGCGCCATCACGCACCTGCGGTCACATTACTGTATTTAAATGTATACAGGCCCAACAGCTATTGAAGCCGTAATATTTATTTTCAAGCTATCAGGGAGAAGCACTCATTGCTTTTCACAAAGATGGCTCGAGCATCGGGCCAGAGGTAATGTGCATAAGCAGCTGAAGACCATCGCCCCATGGCCTTCAATGTAGGGACAGGAGTGGAGGAAGCTGCAGTTGTAGCAACACTTAGCACAGTGAATGGAAGGAAGCTCTGGGGAAGCTCGTAGCATTGGCATAGCAGGCGTCGATGGGAGGCAAACCAGGCCCTGGACATGGGCTTTCCCTCCTCCATGGCAAATAATGTGTCTGCCAAAATGACATGATTTCAGAATCAACTGTGTGTTATTGCTTCATTGAGAATAGCCAAAGTCCCTTTAAGACAAGTAATTTCACTCGGCGGCCATCTTTGAAATGCCTCTCGAGCATCCTGGGCATCATGCAATCTCTTTGAATGGGGAAACATCAAATTCTCTAAAGCTGTTTGCCAAGCTTTCGATTAAATTTCATATTTGAAATCACCAATGAAATCTGACAACAACTGTCTCATAATTTTTTTTTCCAAACACTCGAATCATGACAAAAAAACTGTATTTTTTAGGCTGGATCAAGCTAATGCGCATGCGCAGACCTAAATGCGCGTCTCTTGTGCCTCATTTCGGAGACGCGCGTCTGACTGTTTCTATAGAAACCAGTGCTTCTAACGGCCGCTGCAGTGACGCGATGACTTTACCAGTCGGCGATTGGCTCTTATTTTGAATGCGGGACTTATTCCGCCGTATTGTGCGTTACACTTTCTCCCATTCACAACAATACGAGTGACATGTCTTGTGTTATTCTATAGTCTTTGGAATAGCCTACCTGGAACTGCCTCGGCACACTCGGTAAGTTAAAATAATTATCAATTTTACGTGACAGCAGTGAAGTCTACCAATACGCTGACGAATCCGACATATTATCGTAAATCGCTGTGCGTCCCATAGTTATGAAATAGTATATGCCCAGATATAATCACTGAAATGCATCTGCTTGCATACTTCATATGTAAATAGATGAATACATTGTTTGCATTTAATCATAAGGTGCAAATAGTAAGGAAACACAGTGCCTACTTAAAGGTGCTAAAGAGGATCTTTTCGTCGACTGAGAAACCAAAGACTGTTACTGAGTTTTTTAAATGAGCGCATGCGTAAGAACAACCCCTCTCCTTCACAGCTCGAGGGAACGCCTCCAAAAACTCGTGTATATTGGAATATACTCGAGTATTGGAACACGAGTGTTTACCACCGGCATTCGCTGTATTGTGTTAGTGGATTCATTATGTCGGACTCACCGCAAGGTAACTCATAATCTGCAGTTGTTACTCCTGTCTCCGGACAAAAGCATTGCATGCGGCGCCTGTGGAGTGTGGAAAGTTACTGGAGCGCGCAGCAGCACTCGTCTCTCACAAGGAACGTCATGGCAGTGATTGACAAGCCAGAGGGCCAATCAGGAGTCTCTCACAAGGAACATCACGCAGTGATTGCAGCAGAGGGCCAATCAGCGCACGTCTCTCACAAGGAACGTCACGGCAGTGATTGACAAGCCAGAGGGCCAATCGTTTACGCGATGATCGCGTAAACGATTGGCTGATGTTTTTAAGGCCCTGCCTCGTGCACAGATGATGTATATTAATATTATTCCTTTCAGTGCACCTAATAAATAGTCTTTTATCAGTTAGTAAAGACAGTTTCAAGTAATATTGCAAAAATGTATAAAACAAAACATCCTCTTTAGCACCTTTAACCGCAAAATCTTCTAGCGAACTATTGCTGGTGATATTCGCTAATATGCAGTCTGAATTTGTTATACATTCTGCTGTACAAAATCTATGATTGCTGTAGCTTCGTTTGATATGCGAATACAAAGCGAAAAGCCTCTTTCCTTTTATAGAATTCAGCAAGCTCATCTCTGAACAAATGCAAATCTTGTCTCTGAATAAAAGCAAATCTCATATTGGCTAGCTTCTTATATGCTTAGTAAATCACTCCTGAGTATTAAAACAGACTGTTTACTGACACGTGAATTAAACCTTGTGTATTCACACTTCATAAATGGACTGATAAAGCAGATGACACAAAAACGATAGTGACATAACATAAAAAGACTATTTCACTTATCTTGATTGCAAGCAGTGTGCAGTGGAAGCAGCCAAGCAAGCAGACAGATGGAAGCTGTGTTTAAGTAATGCGCCTTATTTGAGAGTAGTCAATGGAGTCCACAGAAATCGGATCAGCTGATATGGGTGGGGTTGGAATTTGCGAATCAGCTGATAGCGGAGCTTGACTATGAGGCCTGCCTGAACTAACGCAGAATGCTTGATTTCATATAAACCAAGGATCTGTGGTGTGCTACGAGATACTATTAAAATAGTACAGGTTTTTGGTACCTGGATGGTCTGATATGCAGCATTGCCATGAATGACCATGAATATTAGAAAATATCACATTGTTGAATGCTGGGATTGGCCAATCAGGGTCAGGCAGAGAGCTCTGAAATAACAAATGTAAAATATTTTTTCTAATTTTCACTTAAAATGCAAAGAAATCAATAAGGAAACCATTTATAAGGTGATTTCCCTGAAAAGTGAAAACTGCCTTCTGTGGTGCAACCAAAACTTTAGCTCTATACGGACGGGACTAGTATTCTTGAACATTAGAAGTAATTTGTGTTTCACAAGCATACTTTGTGATTTTAATCCCATTTAGGTCTGCCATGTCTGTGTTTTTCTCACACAATATCATGACATTTCCAGGACAAATTACCTACTGTTTTTCAGCAAACTCAACAGTTCTCTGAGAAATCTAATACTGTCTGAATGTCTGTGATTGCTGATGTTGTATTATCGTAATGCTTCTCCTCATATGTTTTTTTGACCAACCTGAGCTGCCGTCTGCACACCAATCTTCTGCATGCTTTCATTTCATTTCAATATGAATGGTATCCGACGAAAGAATAAAATTATAACAGTATTAAATAGAGCCAAGTCATGGAAACTGGAAAGACTGCGCATTTTAATCAGTTTTAGGTAAGATACTTGTCTAGATTTTTCTGCTTATGTGGGTTTATTATAAACAGCCACTTCTATAAACTCATGTGAAGTTGATTTAAATAGGGTTTTTATAATAAATTACAATTATATCAATAAGTAATTCATTAAAAGACATATACATCATATGTGATGTACTCAAGCGCAGCAAATGACCTTCTGTAACACCCGTGTCTAGAAAACACACACTCCCACCTCTATAATAAACATGGAGATGTTAGTCAATCCGAGACTGCGCTTCTCGACAGCATCGTGAGCTAAATTGATTGTAGAGACCATTGGTGCCAATGGTTCTACGATGTACTTAAAGGATTAGTTCACTTCATAATTAAAATTTCCTGATAATTTACTCACACCCATGTCATCCAAGATGTTTGTGTCTTTCTTTCTTCAGTCGAAAAGAAATTAATTCAGTGATTACCCTGGTGAAGTTCACTATATGGAGAAAAATCCTGGAATGTTTTCCTCAAAAATGTTAATTTCTTTTCGACTGGAGAAGGAAAGACATGAATATCTTGAATGACATGGGGATGAGTAAATTGTCAGGAAAATGTAATTCTGGAGTGAACTAATACTTTAAAGGTGCCCTAGAATCAAAAATTGAATTTACCTCGGCATAGTTGAATAACAAGAGTTCAGTACATGGAAAAGACATACAGTGAGTCTCAAACACCATTGTTTCCTCCTTCTTGTGTAAATCTCATTTGTTTAAAAGACCTCCGAAGAACAGGGAGCGAGAGATTTAAAGGGGCCGCAGCCTGAATCGGTGCATAGTTAATGATGCCCCAAAATAGGCAGTTAAAAAAAATGAACTAAAAAAAATCTATAGGGTATTTTGAGCTGAAACTTCACAGACACATTCAGGGGACACCTTAGACTTGTATTACATCCTGTAAAAACTGGTTCTAGGGCACCCTTAAGGAGCGGCTCCTTTAAGTTTTGTCAGTAAATGCCCACTTATGATTGGCTAACATCATTGCATAGGAAACATTATCAACACCCACTCAATAATGCATGTGAGTAAGTGTTTTGAAAGCATTATATATATAACCGTAATTTACAGAAAAGCATTATGAAATCATTGACATAAGGTTTGTGATACAGCTGTCAGATCCAATACAGTTGACTGCTTTATGCTTTAACTCTTCTTTACAAAACAAATGCTCCGAACAAACATAAAATGCTCTGACGTGATCTATAACGCCATTAAAAATAAACCATCCACTTGTTTCTGACACTGGGATCCTTCTGAAGTCTGTAAAGAGGTGCAAATGAGCTGTTTAAACTGGACATGTCAAAAACGAATGAAACTCTTCCATTTGTCCTGATGTTGACAGACTCAAGCACGTGGAGTGTGTCAGAAACTGAGTGTGCATCTGTATACTGTGTATACATCCAATGTGGGCAAATGCCACCCGTCAAGTGACTGAACTGGCCTATGGTGCGATGATGTACAACTATTCATCAAAGGCTTGCTCTGGAGGCTGGCATATGCCAATGTATTTGCCTGTGTGGCATCACAGATCCTGCAATATCAAAAAGAGCTGCAGAAACATGCAGTCAGATTGGTATGAACAGACCTTGACTTTCAAAGGCACATGAGTGTTTAATATTATCCAGGATTTCTTTTGCACCCATTATAAAATATTGATGTCCTTCATTTCCAGCTCTGAAGGTCATGTAGAGGTTTACTTGTTTACAGCATTAGCTCCATGATATTTTATGTTTTCAGCTGAGGTTTGTAAACTTCTCCTCCGAACTATTCATCAGATTACCTTCTTTCTCACTGCACACCCAAACCGTCATAAAACCTGTCGTGATGAGGAAATAGCACCTCTGATGTCTGGATATTATAGCGTCTCATTATGAGAATCATTAGCTAAGAATCAGGCTGAAGTGTCTCGTAATACGCATGGTTTTTCTATCAGCAGACACAAATGAGAGGCGTACTTGAAATTAATTAGTCCTCTTTGTATGCATCAACCTTGAGGGCCATAATTATTTTTTAATAAAATATTTTCACCCTGATTTTAACTATCAGATGTGATTAGCGTGTCCTTTATGCTCTGTCTGTTATGTTGCGAATAATTGATTTGAATGGAGTAAATTGAAAAAATATCCTTTTGTAATGTCACCTTAAAACAAAGGCTTAGTGGAGTGGCTGACAGTAGAGAGTGATTTATGATTTTTTTTTAATATGTTAAACATCTTTTTTTCTGGTTGACAGTGAACTGTGAGGAGATGTGTGTGTAAATGGAGCTGCGCTGCTGTTCTGAGAATCACTTTAAATAGAACAGATTTTATGCCTCTGTCCTGGTCTCAGGATTGGCTCAGATGAGCTCAGTATTGCATGAGCGCTGCTGGATGTGTGTGTGTGTGTGTGTGTGTGTGTGTGTGTCTGTGTCTGTGTGTGTGAATAGGAGAAGGTCACTGGCATGTATTCAAACACACACGCTCACAGTTAACTGTTGAAATTCAAGGTTATGGCAACTAGAATAAAGAGCAAACTTTAAACCAGGTTCCTAACACTTGAATTACAAAATTGTGGGAGTCTTTCAGAGTCTGTTTCTGCAGAATAGTTATCAAATGCTAACTAAGTTTCATTGCACCCTCATTTCGCTTAAAAAGGACCTATTATGCTTTTTTTTTTTTTACATTTTCAACTCTCTTTGGTGTGTAATGTTGCTGTTTGAGCCTGAAAAAGTCACTCCAAAAGGGGTTATTCTCTAAATCAGTTAGCACTGTTTTTGAACGCCCATTTCTAAAAGACGCTCAACACAGTTGACCAATCACAACACACTGATCTAGCCGACCAATCAGAGCACATTGCACTTTTCAGAAGGAGGGGCTACATACAGGTAGATACCTGGGGCACGTTCCAGCTCAAACCGGTGTGCAACGTTTTGCTACGGTTTCCGGGTTGAACGCAGACCCGGCGCCACGAGGCATTGCCCCCTCAGATCTGATTTGTGCCCCCTCAGTTTCAATTTGTCCCCATTCACCCGATCGATTTTAACTTTTTAACGTGTACGATAACACGGTGTGATGAGAACGTTCAATGGGCTAAATTCAAACCTGCTTTCCCGCTGCTGGCGCTGAGCCAGAGATTGACGCGCTCTGTGCTTTTCATATTTCACAACTATTCAGTTTTCAACCACATTTATTTGAGGTTTCAGACGTTTGAATGAGGTCTAGGCTATATATAAAAAAGACATTTATAGTTTGTTAAATGCAGATTCCATACAGTCATATGGAAGCTGCGATAATCCTTTAAATTATAATTTGACGAAGTTGTTCATATCAGAAACAATTCGTATGAAACAAAGTTTACTCTCTCATCCCAGTTCACCAGCCACTTACGTTTATTTCGGGAAAAATAGATGAATTTATGTAATGTAAATCCGACAGATCCCCTGTTTTATCAATTAACATGATCAGTAAAGGTGTTTTAACAAAACCCATTCACTTCCACATATTTGACAATCGGAAAATATCATATAATTCATGATATAGCCTAGTTAACAAGTTTTGGAATATTTTAAAGAAAAAAGAAAAAACTAAATAAACGCGATACCTGTAGCTTGGCTGCATGACGCGTCGCCAAGGAATGAATTTAAAATAATGTTGTAAAAAAACAGGGTTTCCCAAACGGGGGTTCGCGAGGGAATTGCAAGTTGATGGCAAGCAATTAATTAAATTATAATGAAATCATTAAAAATCAAACAAAAAAAATCTATTCTGCATGTGACCATTCAGTTACAGAACTGAACGCGTCTGCTCAGTTCAAAGTGGGCTGAACGAGAGTCGCACCAAACTTGCCCATTTCGCCTCACCTTTGACTGACAAGATGATGGAGGAACATTTGGTTTCAAAGATAAATGTAAAAGCACCTATTTAAGCGAGTTTGTCATTGATTGTACTGTTTTATTGTTGTGTTTTTTATTAAGAATAATAATAAACTCATCATTAATGAACCCATCATTAAAATGCATTCACGGGCGTTCATAACCGTGTGTGTCCACTGGCGCGGTGCCCCCTCCAGAATTATGAGTGCCCCCCCAGTATGTGTGTCCTGGCGCCGGCCCTGGTTGAACGACATGTTTCCTCGAAATGAAGTGTGCAACGGGTTTGAGATACATTTTCTCTGTGGGTGTATCAAAAATGTCAGCCCAATCAGCAACAACGTGTATATAAACCATGCAGTATTAAAGAGACATCCTGCACAATGGGTATGAATGTAACATAAAAGTACTATACATATTTATATATTTTGCTATTCTATTTTGGAGTGACACTTTCATAAACTTCTATTTCTATTCTCCTCTAATTATATAATGGTAAATATTACAATAGCACACAACAATGCTAATCAATAATGATAAGCCTAATACTCACAATACAAATAATAAGGTCATAGATCATAACACAGTCTCAGAGGCATGAAGTGGATTATCCTTCATCTGAAATGTTTGTCTTTTCATCCTGAAATGCAAGGCAAATGTTGGATCACAATAATTAGGAACCACCGTTTCCAAAAAATCCCTTCACTCGATTGGGATGTTCTCTTTTATTCTGGACGGCAAGGGCAGTCACTGTAACATTGAGCATATTTTGCAGTATTAAACATTTATTTATATCGATTTCATCAGTCTCTGAAAATTCTTCAAAAAGAACACAAAGAATGGCCTTCTCAGCTGCCATTGAGAGTTGCAACCCTTGTGTCATCAGATCAGGGTGTTCAACACACCACCGTTTCCATTTAAAAACGTTTTGCAATGTTTTGTCGGGGCTGAACGCAGCCCTGAACTAAACAGAGTGTTATTGACAGACTGGGCTTGGTGTCTCAAAAGCATCGTAAGCCTAAAGACTCGAAAATGTGAAAAGACTGTTATTATGTTTTCACATCCTCCGACTGGATGGAATCATAGTCTGGATATAATCAAGATATTTGGAAGAATGTGTGTAACCAAACAGATCTCACCCTCCATTGACTACCATAGTATTTATTTTTCCTACAATAGTAGTAAATGGGGGACGAGATCTGTTTGGTTACAAACATTCTTCCGAATATCTAACTTTGTGTTCAGCAGAACAAAGAAATTCATACAGGTTTGGAACAAATTGAGGGTGAGTAAACGATGACAGAATTTTCATTTTTGGGTGAACTATCCCTTTAAGATGGTAGTGAGTTCTCATTAGTGACTTTCTCTCCTATGGGGAGTGTGACTGTGGTTGTGTACCTGTATTCCTTCTGTGCCGGGCTGCTGTAGCAGTTTGACAGTCCTCCTCGTCACCCTCTGCCCGCGTCCTTCATGCCAGGTGAGGTTGCCCCCGGCCTTGCGTGGCAGCTGATAGTTCAGCTGCTCTGCTGAGACTGTGTGCTCCAGCGCAGCCCGGCAGAAGCTGAAGCTGGACGCAGCTGTGGAGGACAGATGAAGAGAGATGTTGAACATACCACACCATTTTACACAGGATCATTGTCATTGTTACAGCAAGCTCCATGAATTCATTATAATGTCAATCAAAGATATACATACAAATTTAATAACAGAGAAAAAATATATAAGATGATAACTTTTCCTGAGATTTGGAATAAGGGTCATATTAAAATATTTTCAGCTTCACAAACAAACTCAAACTCCTTTATGTGAAATAAAAAATTGAGGGTTTAACCACCTTTAAATGTAGTGTTAAACCAGAAGCAAGTAGGGGGAACATATATTGCTATTGCATTATAATAATAATAATTTTATTTTTAATATATTACTATATATATATATATATAATACTACTATAATATAACTAATGCTATACTACTACACTACTATACTGTACACTACTGTTCAAAGGTTGGGGTCAGTAAGATTTTTTAATACTTTTATTCAGCAAGGACATGTTAATTTGATCAAAAGTGATATACAAAAAAATCTATTTCAAATAAATGTTCTTTTGAACTTTCTATTCATCAAAGAAAAAAATGATAATAAATGTTTCTTGAGCAGCAAATCATCATATTAGAATGATTTCTGAAGGATCATGTGACACTGAAGACTGGAGTAATGATGCTGAAAATTCAGCTTTGATAACAGGAATAAATTACATTTTAACAGTTATCTTAAATTGTAATAAACAGTTACTTTAAATTGTAATAATATTTAAAAGAGACATGAATAAAGCAGACAAATCATTATATATGACAATTAATTGCCAGTGAAACATTCTTACAGGGTTAGTTCACCCAAAAATGCGCATCAAAAAAAAAAATTAACAACTTTATTTAACATGATCTAGTGATGGGTGATTTCAAAACACTGGTTCATGAAGATTCAAAGCTTTGAAATTGCCCATCACTAGATTTTGTTAAATAAAGTCGTTATTTTGTTATTTTTGGCGCACAAATAGAATTCTCGTCGCTTCATAACATTAAAGGTGCCCTCGAATGAAAAATTGAATTTATCTTGGCATAGTTAAATAACAAGAGTTCAGTACATGGAAATGACATACAATGAGTCTCAAACTCCATTGTTTCCTCCTTCTTATATAAATCTCATTTGTTTAAAAGACCTCCGAAGAACAGGCGAATCTCAACATAACACCGACTGTTAAGTAACAGTCGGGGTGTACGCCCCCAATATTTGCATATGCCAGCCCATGTTCCCAACATTATGAAAGGCATTAGACAAGGGCAGAACGTCTGGATGTGCAGACTAGAGCTGTATCAACAGACTAGGTAAGCAAGCAAGAACAACAGCGAAAAATGGCAGATGGAGCAATAATAACTGACATGATCCATGATAACATGATACTTTTAGTGATATTTGTAAATTGTCTTTCTAAAAGTTTCGTTAGCATGTTGCTAATGTACTGTTAAATGTGGTTAAAGTTACCATCGTTTTTTACTGTATTCACGGAGACAAGAGCCGTCGCTATTTTCATTTTTAAACACTTGCGGTCTGTATAATGCATAAACACAACTTCATCCTTTATAAATCTCTCCAACAGTGTGTAATGTTAGCTTTAGCCACGGAGCATAGCCTCAAACTCATTAAGAATCAATGTAAACAATATAACAGTATACAATACTCACATAATCCGAGGCATGCATGCCGCATGCATGACGAACACTTTGTAAAGATCCATTTGAGGGTTATATTAGCTGTGTAAACTTTGTTAAGGCACTGTTTAAGGCAAGCGCGAGCTCCGTGGGCGGAGAGCACGGAATTTAAAGGGGCCACAGCATAAATCGGCGCGTTTATAATGATGCCCCAAAATAGGCAGTTAAAAAAATTTATTAAAAAAAATCTATGGGGTATTTTGAGCTGAAACTTCACAGACACATTCAGAGGACACCTTAGACTTATATTACATCTTTTAAAAACATGTTCTAGGGCACCTTTAAGGTTGAACCACCGTAGTCACATGAACTGTTTTAAATATGTCTTTAGTAGCTTTCTGGGCATTGAAAGTGTTAATTATCTTACTGTCAATGGAGGCCTCACTGAGCCATCGGATTTGATCAAAAAATATCTTAATTTGTGTTCTGAAGATGAATGAAGTAATTAATGACAGAATTATCATTTTTGGGTGAACTAACCCTTTAATTGTGACAGCCCTAATTTTCTCATTAATATCCACAAGGTTTTCCAGCACTTTAAGTGATCAATACAGAAATTCAGAATTACAAAAAAGACACAACAAATAATGCACTTTACACTATATGCAGACAAACACACACAGACATAATTAACTAGTAAATTAGTGAAGTTTACTAAGCATATGTATAATCCAGGGGTGTGTGGCAACCCAACATGCCTAATCAGCAAACTTGTGCTTGAAGTCCAGAAAAAGAGAAGAGTAGACATAAATTCTTCCTCTAAGTGGCCAATGAGGGCCAATCTTTAACCCCACCAGATACAAGAGACAGGTAAGATGTGTCGGGTCATGGACCCGCTGAGCAGAAGCCTTTTTAGTGTGTGTGTGTGTGTGTGTGTGTGTGTGTGTGTGTGTGTGTGTGTGTGTATGAAAATGCAAATGAAGCACATCAGTATGTCAGTGTCTATTTGTGATGCCACAACATAATTATCATATACAGGCTCTTCCATGCATACAAAGTATCAGAAGAAGACAAACCTACTGTGTACAAACTACCTACTATGTAATAATATTTTTTAAAAGAGTATTGTGAAGCAGCGTATACTATGCAGTAAGCAACAGAAAACATTTCAAACAGTTGTATGCTTCATTGCTGTCACAAAACATCAAAAAAGTTATCATCTTTGAAAAAATGGTTAGTTTGCAGTGAGTAACTGAAATTTTAGTAAAAATATCTTCAATAACGATCAAATAATCTTACTGAAAGTAAAAGGTCAAGTATTGTGCTCATTTTGGCAAATAAAATAGCAATGTTTAAAAAAAGATTTTTTGAAGAATTGGAGTATGTTTTACAAGGAAATACAATTTCAGTCTTTCTACTTCATGTTTAATCTGTCACTTCTCATCTATCTATCTATCTATCTATCTATCTATCTATAGAATATCCTAGCAACCTCATAGCAATACCCTAGCAACCCAAAGCATAGAGGGATATCTTCAAATCTGAATATCATAGAGGCATGGGGGTTGGTTTATATCATTCATACTGGCAAGCAGCCTTTGGAGTATCATCATTGGCAGCTGCCAAGCCACTCCCTAGCAACCAAACAGAATACCCTAGCAACCATTTTGCAAGATCTATATCTCTGCATCAGAACATCGTAGTGGCTGGTAACTTTGGAAAACCACTAGCCACAGTGGCTGGTGAGCAAAAAAGTTAATGTCAAGCTCTGGTTGTATGTAATTATGCATAATTTACTGCTATTACTACAGTACATGAAACTGTAAAATAAAGCGTTACCAAAGTTGCTCAATAGAATTTTCATTCTATTTAAATAAAGCTTCAATCTACAGAAATAGTACAAGAAGTGTAGTAGTGTGCTATTCCAAACATACTGTAGTTAATTCTCTCCCTTTTCCCTTTCCGCCATTCACACTCCTGAGCTGCTTCATCTAAAAACTGCAAATAAAAATAAAAACCTACAGATGTGCTGTGCAAAGGTCATTGGTCTTTCTTTTTCTTTTTCTGACCTTCTTCTACTTCCGGCTATCTCTCTCTCTCTTTCTGTGTATCTACCTCTCCCAGTTGGCTTTCTTATGTAAGCCATTTTTTCAGCATAGCTAATGTGATTAGTGCTACGAGAGCACTTGGCAAGTACAAAATATTTAATGAAGGATAAAAGATGATACCAGCGCATATCAGCATGTAAGAGATTAAAAAACAAGAGTGCAAGTCAGTGAGGAAGAGAAAGAGGGAGCGAGAGATCAAAAGTGAGGAAAGACTGTAAATAATACATTAATGACCATTCACAAAAACTCGCAAAGGACTGAGGTAGCCCTACACAGCTTAGAAAAAGTTTTGTTTGTCTGGTTAAGCTGGTCTCAAAGCTCTTTGCATAGAGTCTCAATGCGTGAAGAGCCAGAACCCATTGTGTTTCAAACAGTGCTCTAGTCGCCGCTACCTCTGTGTTAACTGAAGTACTATAAGAGCGACTGTGGGAAAATGGAAACTCTGGGAAAACTGGCTAGAAGATGCTGACAGCTAAAACAAAAGTGTTTCCACCTATCAAAACTATCCCAAAGGGCAGGTCAAGTTCATAGTGTAATCATGGGGTGATGGGAAAGAGGGATCGGGGAGCAGTTTGTCAGGGTTCAGTGATGCGTTTCCTGTGTCTGCTTTTCTCACTGTTCTCTCTCTCTCCCTCTCTCGGACAGACAGGAAACGAAAGCTGCAGGCTTATTACTGCCAATCAAATTCATGGGAGGCAAAAATTAGAGCTCTCTACACACTGAGATGGATAAGAAACACATTCCATCACTCAAAGAAAGGGGTGTGGTTAAAGACTGTACATCATCTGTCAGTCATCTATTGAGGGGTGTGGTTAAGACTGATGTTTTCTCTGGAAATCCTGCAGAATCTGCCCATCTCTGTGTCAGCATTTCAATCAGAGAATATGAACTTCCTCTTGGTATCACAGAAGGAGACACTGGCTGCTTATGTCCCTACTATATAGTAGGTGATAAACAGTAGACTTGAATTCATAGTATTCATAAAACACTAGGCAAAAATGACCCGCATAACCAACTACTACCAATGAGATTCTGAAGTGTGCATACGATGGACACTTTACTATCCCATGAGGCCACGGGAGAGGATTTGTGAATGACAGTCAGTGTTGCCAAGTCCGCGTTTTTCCCACGGAATTGGGCTAATTTTACATTGTTGCCACGGGTTGTTTTTCATGTCCGCGGTTTGAAATAACCACAAATAACGTGATATTTAGCCCCTGGAATGCAAATTTTTAAATGCTAGTTTTCCCACGGAATTGGGCTACTTTTACACTGTTGCCACGGGTTGTTTTTTATGTCCGCGGTTTGAAATAACACCAAATAACGTGATATTTAGCCCCTGGAATGCAAATTTTACCAGGGGATCCCTGCCAAAAACGCAGATTTTAACCCCCGGAATGCGATTTTTACCATGGGACCTTCCTTGAAATGAGATTGGGCTAGTTTTAAGGAGCAATTGGGGAGGTTTTGGTGTGAAAACCTGGCAACCCTGATGAAAGTGAAGTGACGCAATTGACACTGGTAGGTCACATGACAGTGACATCATGACGAATCTAGTACTAACATTCATACTACACACATTCATACTATCTAGAATGCTGATTTGGCAAATCTTTTTCCAAGAAATAAGTCAGATAAGGCATTCTCTGAACAATTGTTGACTTTGATACAATGACACTGTGACTCTTTGTCTTTAAGACTAGTGTAGATAATGGTGTGCTGGTGGAGACAGTCTGGTGTAATATTAGGAAGCAAGAGGATTTCTGAGCCTCACTCTGACTTGTCATTGGGCTTCAGAATCTGACCTTGGCCAGATATGATCTCCAGTTAAGTGCTTAAGTCCTTCAAGTGTGAAAAAGAACAACACTTGTTCATGTCAAAATGTTTGAGATGGCCAATCAAATCAAAGAAGGCGGGGTTTACTGTTCACAGAAGTTGAGCCCAAGCAGTAGGCTAATTCCAGTACAGAGCTTTTTAACGTTTGAAGAACGCGAGGTCAGATGTAAGGAGCTGAACATGACGAGGATGAATACAGCAATATTTTATTTGTCAGATAAAAATGTTAAAGGTCCCATGACATGCTACTTTTTAGATGCTTTTATATAGACCTAAGTGGTCCATAGTACTTTATCTGAAGTCTCTTTCCCGAAATTCATCCTTGGTGCAGAATTTCAGCCACTACAAGCCAGTCCCACAATGAGCTTTCCTCAGGACGTGCCGTTTCTGGGTCTGTAGCTTTAAATGCTAATGAGGAGGAGAGAGGCGGGGCAAGATGGAGGGTGGGTGTGGCCTTAACCAGCTTGCGGCCACTGTACCATGCGCTAATGTTGACAGTGGATGTATCACAGTGGCTGGTAGACACGCAGTCGTTCAAGCTTTCAGTTTGACCCAGAATATGATCCGGATGGTGAAGTTGCAACTCAGCGGCTACAGCAGGAAGTCTCTGAATGGTTAGTTTAAAACATTGTGTCTGGATACGGTACTTTAGTTGGTTTATGTATGCTGTTATAGTTATTATCATGAAGCTAATGCTAGCCTACATTGTTGGCTCTTCATGTTGCTCGGATTTGCTATCGTATATATATTATATATATAACTATCAGCTATAGACACTAACCAGCGCCACTAAATTAGTCCTCTGCCATTATTACAAATACCTTTTCGGATAGGTCCGTTGTGGAAAATGTTCTACCATGCCAACATCATTTATTTCTTTACATATTTTATATTTCATAAATCTTAAAAGTTTTTACAATCTTATTACAGTTACATCAAGCATAAAATGTGGATATTGTGTTCGCCATACCACACCAACAGCAGAACGGTTATCCAAACAACAAAGAAATGTACAACACTCGCGTTACAGTGTGTGTATTCACACACACACTTGATGCTGTCCACCTTTACATTAGTGACAGAAACTGGGCTGGATTGGCCCACGTTGAGGATACAGTCGTCGGTGAAATGTGTGGCGCAGACATACAAAACTTTGGGAAGTTGTATCAGTGCATTACCAGAGAAAATAAAATTAACCCACTGTTTCTTCATAGGCTCGGATGAAGGAACTAAAAAAATACTTCGGTGTTCATTTGTACATCCAGACACTGAGCAACTGCCATGCTTCGCTCGTTTACAAGCCATGATGTCTCTCGAGGAAAAAAAAATATTGTGCTCGAATCTCACTGTAGTAGCTCATTTTCTCATGGGCGGGCAAAGCAGAGAAAGGGGAGGTAACCTTTCCCCTTATGACGACATATAGGGAAGATTCCAGATTGGGCCGTCTGAGCTTTCATTTTCTCAATTTACCCAGGGCTCGTTTTACACCCATTGCCTTTTCTAGCCACCGGGGGACCATATGCAGGCTAGGGGAACTCATATTAATGTTAAAAAACCTCATAAAGTGAAATTTTCATGGCATGGGACCTTTAAATAGGGTGGCCATCTGTCTGGTTTTGGTCATACAATCTGGTTCTAAAATACCATGTCTGTCTACCGGCACAGCCTATTTTATACTTCATCCAATAGTATATAATTAATAAATAAATAGTTATTAAATTAAAACATAAGCTAAGTTTAAGCTAATATTAAGTGATGTAGCCTACATTTTACACAAAATATTGTCAATATTGAGTGTTTTTGCTCCAAAACAGTTCCAAACAGTCACATGTTTGCATCTCCAATCAACATGGTGGTTCTTGAATGATTCAGCATTTTTTAATGAATCACCTGAGTCAATGATTCAATGACCCATTCATAAAGAGAGTCACTTGCTTCATTCATGAATGAATCTGTTTTGAACAAATTGGTTAAATGAATGAATGAATCAATCAATCAATGACTCATTCATTAAAACAATGACTTGTTGCCACCTACTGGTGGTTTTAGTTTCACATTTAAAGTATAATTTCTTTTTTTTATTATTTCTATATTCAATATATTTAAAAAAAAAAAAAAAAAAAAAAAAAAAAAAAAAAAAAAAAAAAGATTAATCTTGTTATATTATTAATGCATTTGTAAACAGTCTGTGTTAATACATCTAAATGCCACTTCAGATGCAGCTTCATGTGCCTCCTCTGCATTACAAATATGGATTTGGTCTGATTTCATTTGATTGGTAAGTTTTTGTCACTGCTTAGGTTTGGAGATTCTTTTTCAGCTTTTATCCTGGCTTTGATGTATCCTGAAAAGTGTTCTCCTTTTTGGTGTTATAGAAATAATGTTAAGGTTAACACTCTAATGTTAAACAACTGTCAGTAATATTCAGGATTGCAAACTACTGCTCACCTTTCTGGCGAATTTCTCTAAAGGTGGACAAATGCTATAAGGCACCTTAAAGACAGTCCACAAAAATTCTGCACTACATTCCAAGTCCAAACGAGAGCAATTTGACATATTTGGACTGATTTTATGGCTAGAGTTCAGAATTACTGATATTAAATTTTCCCTGTGTAAAAATTTTTCAAAATTCTATTTGCAATGTACATATAGCAAAGAACTATGGCAGTCATTTATTAATGATAATGATAAACATAAAAACAACTTTTTACTACAGTAAAAAAAATATTTTAATTTATTTATTGCGTTATGTTTTTAATTGAGTAAGTGGTGTTAAAAATTGCTCTACGCAAAATGAGCCGGTGTGTTATCTGTGGTGTGTTGCGGGACCGGGTACCTTGGGCCGTTCTGTTACAGAAAGTCCAGGGCCACTTTTTAGTCCCAGTCCGCCCCTGAGGAAAGGTCAAATGTGGACAAAAGTCTGAATATTTTCATTAAATATTCTGGCAGGGAGATGTACAAAGCTCTTTGAGTGCTGATGCAAGGCACTAAACCGCTTAGATACATGTAATAGAAGACAAAGAAAGAGAGAGAGAGATGGAAACAGGAGCAAGGACAGTTAAGTAAATGCAAAGAGAGAGAGAGATCCAATGGCAAATGCTTTCATCCCTGAAGAAAGAGTCACTCTCCTGCCTGATGTGATTGATGGAATGGCTTAGATCTTCTCCTGCCACCACGAAAAAGATTAATCATGAAAGTTTCCAAACTTCATTTGACATTTCCTTGCTTTTTTTAACAGTCATTAGCAAGCAATTACCCTGCGGTTTGGTGTGGCTTGTGGGAAGGTCATACTGAGTCATGGTATATTACCGCAGCACTTTTGGAAAAACTCAGTCCTTCCTAAAGAAACTACTATACTCCTGAATAAACTTTCCCAGAGGCTCAAAGACTCCTTCACCTATCAACCAAGTTGGCATCTAAGGCACTTGCACTAACTTCATCCCTTCAAAAATGGCACTTACTTCCTGAAGTACTGTACAGAAAATAAATACTAAAATAATTGCCATTGTAATCGGTTTTAAAAGTCCAATCCGAATGAAAATGCTCCATATAAACACCTCAATCAGAATAAAAATGCCCAAACTGAATTACATTGTAATCGGTTTGAGAGGGGTAGGATAAACCTTTCTATAAACCGAACAAAATAAAAAAACATGTAAATGCATTAAACCGATTACTTTGCATCTTCGTCATCACGCCAAGAGGCCAGGGGTCGTCAGAATGCACAATGGCGGAGGCAAAATTAAACTGGAGTAAAACTGAAACAACACATTTATTAAATACACTGAAGTAACTCTGTGTATCATTTCCAAAAAGCAGCAAACAGGACATAAGCTAATGTGCGCATGTCACAATGTAATTTCGACTGAAATTGTAAAACACATGTGAAACACCATATCAGATTAGATAATGTCTCATGTAAACAGTCCACCGAATCTTTCAGTCAGAATGTTTTTAATCGGAATGACAAAGAAGTGTACAAGTAAACATGGCTATTGTCACATAAACTGAAAAATTTGTTCTCTGAGTTATAATATTAACCTTACTTTCATGTTATAAGTTAAACAGATGTTATATAAAACTTAGTCTTGTCAACATTTTGGAAATTGTTTTTGTGTTCATTGAGATATTGTATAAATGTTACTTTTCAAAGGGGGTGTACTCATTTACACTGAGCACTGTATTTATATGTATATGTCATGTGTGTGTGTAGTTATTATGTGTAATGTATGTATATGTACATACAGTACAGTCCAAAAGTTTGGAACCACTAAGATTTTTAATGTTTTTAAAAGAAGCTTCGTCTGCTCACCAAGGCTACATTTATTTAATTAAAAATACAGTAAAAAACAGTAATATTGTGAAATATTATTACAATTTAAAATAACTGTTTTCTATTTGAATATATTTCACAAAGTAATTTATTCCTGTGATGGCAAAGCTGAATTTTCAGCATCATTACTCCAGTCTTCAGTGTCACATGATCCTTCAGAAATCATTCTAGTATGCTGATCTGCTGCTCAAGAAACATTTAATGTGTACAATTGTACAAAATATTTGTGTACAATATTTTTTTTCAGGATTATTTGATGAATAGAAAGTTCAAAAGAACAGTGTTTATCTGAAATCTAATCTTTTGTAACATTATAAATGTCTTTACTGCCACTTTTGATTGATTTAATGCATCCTTGCTGAATAAAAGTATTCATTTCTTTAATTTCTTTTCAAAAAAATAAAAATAAAAATTCTTACTGACCCCAAACTTTTGAACGGTAGTGTATAATGCTATAGAAGCTTTGTATTTCAGATAAATGCTGTTGTTTTGAACTTTCTATTCATCAAGGAATCCTGAAAAAAAAGTACACAACTGTTTTCAACATTGAAAATAATCATAAATGTTTATTGAGCAGCAGATCAGCATATTAGAATGATTTCTGAAGGATCATGTGACACTGAAGACTGGAGTAACGATGCTGAAAATTCAGCTTTGCATCACAGGAATAAATTACTTTGTCAAATATATTTAAATAGTACACAGTTATTTTAAATTGTAATAATATTTCACAATATTACTGTTTTTTTACTGTATTTTTAATTAAATAAATGTAGCCTTGGTGAGCAGACGAAACTTCTTTTAAAAACATTAAAAATCTTAGTGGTTCCAAACTTTTGGAATGTACTGTATATATATATATATATATATATACACACACACATAGGAGATAAACTGTTCTATTTTTCGATGTATATTGTGTTATATATATATATATATATATTTTTTTTTTTTTTTTTTTTTTTGCTTGAAATAAACTTTTTTTCAGGATTTTTTGATGAATATAACCTTAAACTACAGTTAACATGAAAATGTTAAATAAATATAGCCACAAGCTAATTGAAAACATATTCCTGAGATTACCTTTGCAATATATAAGTCTATTCCATATCAGCATGTCTTCCAGCTAGTGGGTGTTCAATCCATGGTTAGTATTTACCGAGGGGAAGTCCTGCGGGCACTATCTTGAACCCCAGAAATGAAGCATGAAATTATTCCATCTTGACCCAGCTCGAGAGAGCAATTCAATCATGTTGAGAAAAATACCGTAAAAATATAAAGTTGTTCTCAAAGAATGTGTTGTCGGGCTTCATCCATACAAACTAGCTTTAGTACTTAGCAGTCAGGGTGAATAGTCCCATGTCTCATTTTTTCACTTCAAGACCTCTAAAGGAAACTCTTTTTCCCCACAAAAGCAAAGAGAGACAACTTCAGGTCCAACAGTTTATGTAAATGGAGATTCACAAAGTCGACATAACATGGTTAAACCTTGGAAGTTTCAGAGAATCTCTAAACTGACATGAGGCAAAGCAGCTTTGAGCTTGAAGTTTAATTGAGTATTTCTAACTCTGGGGTCATCCAAACCTTTTCTGTTCAATGAACTACTAGAATTAGAAATTCAACTTCACTTCACTTGAGGGTTATTTGGTTTATGGCATATTCAGTGACCTGCATTACTAAAATGAATCTCTCCACACTGCAAACAGTAAAATTGCTCCGACAGCCAGCAGTTCAACCTGGAATTGAGAAAGATTGACAGAGGAGAAGCATTAGGAATAAACAGGAGATCTCCCGCTGAAAAGACAAGCCTGAGACAGCCTCCATCAACAGAAAGAAACATCATTAAACAAGGAAAACAAACAACAGAGGAAAGGATTATTCACTACGGCATTGATTTACTGACCAAAAACGACACTCCTACGGAAGTTGGTTAATAGCAAGGAAAATAAATCTTCTATGCGGAGAAAGGCAGATATTTATTCAGCTAGTTGTTAAGGTAAAGATCAGTGTTGGGGAAGCAACTTTGAAATTGGAGCTTGTCAGACTACAACTACATTGAAGCTATACTTAAAGGGAATTTTTTAGGGCTGCCCCTTAATAGTCGACTAATCATTAGTCGACTAGAAGAGGCTTAGTCGACCAAAATCTTATTAGTCAGTTAGGTGCAAGTCACGCAATCCGTGAGGGACAGATCCTTAACGGAGGGTCCTTGTGGTAATTACAGTATGTAATACTGGCAGGCAGGAAATCCAAACATTCGCTTATCATCCATCGACCTCAAATATGGCTTATCATATTAAACATTTAAGTAGTAGCAACTTTACATGGCTGCTCCCTCTAACATTAACCTAGATAAATGTGCGCTATTATTAGGCACATATCCAAGTGTTTGAGCGGAGTAGGGAAGCTAATGTATAGCGCACTTTACTGCAAGACATGGAGGAGCCTGCGCGATCACTTGCATTTTTTCCCGATAACATCGGAGACAGCTTAAAGTGTCAGTTTTGGTCATAGAGATAAGAGTAATACATCGTTCGAAACTGTAAATGGTCTGCTACTCTTTTGTGTACACACACAATAACAAAATCGCTGTGCTTTTATAAAATAAAGAAAACAAACAGGATGCGCTTTCTGCTGTCTCAGTATCTGTGGACTGGAGCGCGTTACAAAAATGAACTGAAACTCAGCGTATAGGCTACTTGCCTCACAGACATGAGAAATATATCTATAGAAAGCTTGAAATGTTTACTTTTAAATTAACCAATTCAAATCGAAAATAAATACTCTCTGCCTATGTAATCCATATGAAAGTTGCATTTCTCTCTATAGGCGTATTCACTATTCTGCAGAAATGGCGAGGCAGTGTCATCAACTTCATCTTTGCAGCTGACACTGACTCAGAAAACACTTATTTATTAATAAATAATTAAAATGTCTCCTTCCTATTTTTGTTGCTTGTGATTTGCGGCAAGCTTTATGCGTGTGCTTGAGCGCAGAATAGGCTATATTACGCCTATATATATCAAATGCTCAGTATGGTTTAGTATTCTCATCGGTATATATTTAAGTAATTGAATTAATATAAATGTGTGATTAGTCGACTAATGGCTTAAATGATCGACTAATAGTCAACTAGAAAAATCTTTAGTTGTGGGCAGCCCTAGAATTTTTAAATATATTTCAATCATGACAACTCTCAGAATGGTTTTAGTATGTTATTGAATATGCCAATGTGAATGCATTTGGTCTTGGTGGACTAGATCTGCTACATTGCTGCTGCTGCTGCTGCTTCTTCTTAAATAGTCATGCATGAATCCAGTAGCAGATCTAGGCAGGTGGAGCTGGGGAGGTGGATGGGTTCAGAGGAACTCTGATAGCGCGCTGCAGGACTAGCCTACAGCAAACAATGAACCAGACTATTTAAATGTTGAGCAAGCAATCTCATTGGCTGCAGGATCAGCAGAGGCCAATCAGCTTGTGCCATGCGGGAATGATGTGATCGCTTGCAGATTGCATTTAAAGGACCTATCAGCCTACACCCTGCAAGTTTCATGACTGAACTAAATATACATACATAAATTAGTGAACACTCACTAATTTATATAACTCAACTTTATACAGTTGAAGACTTAAGCCACTTTTCCACCGAAATTACCCGAAACAATTAAATACTACCTCGTGAGCAGAGACTTTCTGAGGGCAAATTTTTTACCTGGAACTTCATTTAGACCCTGGTTTCTGCAGTCGAAACACACATGTGAGTAACATGGATTTGATTGTCTGGAGCTGCTGTGCTGTTTGCAACTAACAACAAACACTTTGTATTTACTCTTGTGTACTGTTCATTTTTTTTTTTTTGTGCTTCCTTGTCGTTCGTTCATCAAATGCACCTTATTTTTCGTGAAGCATTTTGTTGTGCGTCAGCTGTGATAAACAGACATCCACTGGCATTGCGTGTGTAACAGAGGCCAGATAGTGAGAGTTCTGCAGGTAAACCACTGCACACTGACGACCGCTAGAGAATGAGGTGTTTAGCATCATTGATAGTGTGTTCGCCTCACATGCCAGCAGCGATCGGGCCGGGGTTCAAGACAGACTCGGAGCAGGGTGGTTAGGATTGGAGTGTGAGTTTTGGAGGCGGAGCAATGAAGAGAGGGGTGGGTTTGTTTGGGTTGATTTCAAATATCAACAATGTCCAACAGTGTAGTTCAAATTCTACTTACAGCACCTTACTGTCACGAAACTGCTCCGAGACACAGGTTGAGGATCCAAAAGCATCTTTTTTTAGGGGTAATCCACAATCGTAATCCATATGATAGGTAAGGGTCAAAACCACAGGGAAAACAGACCAAACATAAAACAATGTCCAAGGGACAGGCAAACAGGGAAATACGGGAAACCAGGCACAAAGTCAAAACGTGAGTAACCAGAGGGAGAGCACTCAGAAGTTCAGTGTGACACATACAAGACTTAGCAAAGAATGACTGAAAACACAGCGCTTATAAAAGACAAACACAAATGAGTAAATCATACAGAGTAGAAGTAATGAGACCATAATGAGTCCAGGCAATGGATTATAGGAAGTGTAGTTTATAGTGGGAAAGCAAAGGAGATGGGAGGAGTGCCCTTGTTTTCCACTAGGTGGATGTAACAGCTAGTCTCAACCTCAGACATTCACGCCCATGGACCGTTGGCTCAATGTCTGATGCATATGGCACACTTACACTTACAAACAATTCAGGATTTTCAAAGTCATCATCTGGTTGGTTGAATCTTAAGGCTGGAACACACCAAGCCGACGCAGACGAACTAGTGGCGACGAAAGCAGACTGCGGGGTTGGCTCACGTCAGCAGCGTCTGGGTCCAAAGTTGGCCTGACACACCAACTCGATGCTCGACAGCCGACGGCCAAGTAGCACGTCCGTTCTGCGCCTGCGTAAGATTAAATGCCTTTCCAAACCAGCAGGTGGCAGTAGCTGAACAGCCAATCAGAATGATCAGATGGCCCGATGGACCGATGAGCTCCGACGGTGATTCAACATGTCGAATCAGCCAAAAAAAAAGCCGACGGTGTGGAACACACCGAGAAAACTTAGTCGGCCGACGAACAAAAACTGCCCGACGGCTAGGGCTGTGACGGTGGCAAATTTTTACTACCGCGGTGGTAAATCACCAATAACCGCCGGTGTTGCGGTGGTGGGGTCCGAAGGGGGGGTGGGGGGGGGCGCTTTTTTATATATATATATATATATATATATATATAAAAGAGGTTGCGTTAGACTTGCGTTTCGCCGTCATTTTGATGGACAGGATCGTAAAAAACATCCATCATAATCAATAGGCTAATTACCCGTCATTTTTATATTTTAATGATAAGACATTTTATTCACAAACTTACAGGATAAACAAATAGGCATAGGCTTGCATTTATTTATACTATGAAGACAAGCTGCGTCACTTTCAGTTTTCATCTTGAACTCTTGTCACGGATGTGAGTGAATGCGATCATCCTTTCCTCTTTACTACTGTACAGAACGAAATAAACATGAATGAAAATTAAAAAAAAATATTTTGAAAGATACAGTAGCTTACCGAAATCTGTATCACGTCAGTTCAATCAGTATTGCAAACACTGTCACGTAACATTATACCTCAGAAAAGCCATTCGTTGACCATAAACTTATAGCTATAAGTCATAGTCATACATGACTAGTCAGCAAGAAAAATAACAAAACTTAATTATGTAAGTAAGCATTTTTTATTATTTTTAAGCGTTTTTATTTTATTCTGGAGACTGAACTCGCGCTCTGCTACCACACTGGAGCGCGCTCACCACCTACTGGACAGGGGTGGGAATTACAACAAGTTTACATACAAACTACATAATCTGTCAAAATGATGGAAGGGCTGCAGATTTTTTCCATCACTGCTAAAAAAAATCCATCAAAGACGGAAAATTTTCAGTTAATCGCGATCTCTGAGATATATAAATATATATTATATATGACGTCACACTACCGCCGGTGACACTCCACAAGTTGCCTCCGCGGTGGCGCGGTTGTCATGCCTACCGTCACAGCCCAACCGACGGCCGACCGTCGGCTTAGGTGTGTTCCTGCCTTTACAGGACGTCAGGATGATGTGTATGTCACATTCTTTAATGACACACCTGGAAAAAAAATGCTGTGATGCCAAACCCCCTCCTGCAAGAAGAACGCCATTGTGTTTACAACTGTGACAATGAGTGCTTACCAGGATCTACTAAACGCTTCACATAAACGTATGTGAAGTTTGCGCCTCCATTGTTGAGGTAAACTTGCACAACATTCTTGAATAAATAATTTATTAGATACCCGCCTATCTGTCCAGACCTTCTGCCATCAGTCTGAAGGTCTGGCTATGTGAGATTACATATGAGAGAGAGAGCTGTTTAGGATGAACTCGACATGGTGTGCAATGACATTACAGTAATGTAGCATTTGAGTGAACTACACTGTGTGGTGGGGAAAGTAACGTTAGCTGATTTTGTTTATTTACTCCGCAACAATGATATAAAGGCAACATCAACTATTCAAAAAGTGTTTATCCTCTTTTGTTTTTCACTGACTAGAGTGAATTTAGAAATGCAACTTATCTGAGAGAGTGTTACCATGCTGAGGATACTGCACACTAAGCACATTAGAGTTGTGTTTGCTAAATTCATCTCCTCTGAAGTTCAGTAAAATACTTTTGTTTGGTACTACCATTTTACATGTCAAAAAATAAGGTAATACTTTCAACTTCTCTAAATGCTGTATTGCAGCACTGCTATTTCTCCTTATTTGTAAGTCACTTTTAATAAAAGCATTTGCTGTTTGCTATAAGTTGATGTAAGTTAATAAATATGATGTACTGCATATGCAAAGTACAAGGTTTTTATTCAAAGGCTGTATTTAGCTGCCACGTGTGTTGGACTTGCATAAGAGTGCCATAACAGGTCTAAGGTGGGCAACTTTTTCCTGGCGTAATATGATGTGTATGAATTATTCATGCACACTGACTGCCTCTTCACGTCACACATAAATCAAACCTTGTAGAGAGAGCTAATTTCCCCAGCTCCTGTAGTTGTGATGTAGTAAATAATATCCATAAAAGAGATGAGGACTTGAATGTGAATGCAAATACAAATGAACATCTGCAGAGTTTGTAGGGAAACTTTGACTTTGTAGGGAAACTTTTTTTATACAGACTTCATTAGCATATTCAGCATCTTATTAGGATATCATCAGCATCTTGCATAATCAGAATATGCAAATACTAGATGTCAAATACTAAATACTCACTTATAAGATCCAGCAGTCCTTCCATTTGTTCAATATCGCTACTGGAATATTATATAATCTCCTGACCCTTTCTTTTATGAATTTGTTGTCTCCATGAGCTACTGTACTGAATAAATCAAACACATAATAACCATAGGAAGGAAATCCACCAATGAGATCTCAGTATCTTAAAGGTGTGGTCACATTTACTGTTGTTCGGTGAATTTCCTCAGGCGAAATCTAGTCATTTCAATAGGAATCCATGCAATCAGGAATTTTGCATTAGGGTGAACATTTTCCCTATGCAGATTTTGCAGCGGGTTCAAGTTAGTCACCTGAATTCACTGCACTGAACAACAAAAAACGTTGCTTGGTTTGAAACTGACTTCTGTGTGAGCTTCATACATCACTACACTACTGATGATAGCCTTATTAACACATACCTGTAGGCTGAATAGGAAGACTGACAAATTTGTAAATGCATAAATCATAGCAGAAGTAAACATTGCATTAATATATATTACATAACCTTACCCAACACAAACAAGAAAAAATATGGCAATCTTTTTCTTCTTCTTTTAAAAGTTGGCAAGTCTATGCATGATTTTATTGTTATATTTTATTATTTGCATTTAGCATTGTTTTTCCCCTGCGGCCAGTGACCCTTTCAGAACAAATCTGAAACCCATATTTTGGGCTGCGACCCACCAGATGACAACCACTGATCTAGAGTTTCAGAAAGGATCCCAACAATATCACAGACCGTGTTCAGATCTACCAAAGTCAGACATTTCACCTTAAATTATCATCCCATCAAATTCGTTCAAGACCCAGTTATCTGAGCTATCCACATTCATCTTAGTCTCATTTATATCTATTTTTATTTCTCCCTAAAGGAATTGTAGTAGAAACATCTGATACGAATTTGACACACATGAAACATATTGTGAAACATAATTGACAGCTAAATTAGGTCTCCTGCAATGAAAGCAAAACCACCTTCCTCTGGGACAAACATGAACAGAAATCACCATTGTAAACCATCCAACCAATAGTAATTCACAAAAAGCCAAATTAACCACATATTCAAGAAGAACCACAATAACGAATACCTTCGATGAAACACTGTATGGCAGATCTGTATGCTGGAGCAGTGCTGGACTGAACCACCATTACCCTCTGCCTCCTCATGGGCCTGCCCTGCCAGCTGCAGCCGCCCTACCTTCACCCCAATTCAGCCACGGGAGTCAACCGGCCCGACCTGGCCACTGCTGGGACCAGAAAGGGCAAGAGCAGCCACAGTCCAGGGCACAGAACTTGTTACTGTGCATTTCGAGATTGTTGAAATAGGAGAGAAGAGCTTACATACAGTGAACTAAAGTCCTGCTGCATATAAACACACACATATAAAGCCATCAGATGCTGCTAACAGATCAATGGAGCTAACCTCTGCTGTCCAATGTACTCAACACTGGCCACATTCAATACTGTATCGACTGTATTGACTTGGGAAATGTGCGTCTGTGGATGAAAACTCAAAAACCCCATAAATGTCAACAATAATGTGACAGTACCAATTATAAACTGTGTTTTTGGGTTTGAATGAATAAATGGATAAAACTTATATCCATTTATGAATTATGTACATATGTAGTATGCATGCATTAGAGCTGTCAAAGATAACAAGTTAATGCATGTAATTAAATGTGTTTCATTCTGTTATTTATCTTTCACAGTCAACGTATTTATTCAATGTGACACAGTATCATTAGCTGCATTTCCACCGCAGGAACTTTCCACAGGAACTAGGGACTTTAGGGTGGTACTCTGTGTGTTTCGACGGCAGGAACCAGGGTCTAAATGAAGTTCCAGGTAAAAATTTCCTCCTCACAAAGTCCCTGCTCACGAGGTAGTACTTTTCCAAAGTTTCCACAGGAACTTTCAGGGGTGGGACTTGAGTGCTGAACATGCTGATTGGTTGAGTTTACGCAGCATTTTGATTGGTTGACTCCACACAGCATTTTATTTCAACCACCATTTTTAAAAGTCTGTAGCGGTGTGTGCAGTAAGAGTTGTTTGCTATTCGAATTAAGAATGTAGTTTAAAAAATACAACAGATGGAGCGACAACGAGGTTCAGGCTTTATTAAGCTCATATGCGGAGGAAGAAATTAGGGATTCAGTATCGGCCGATACCGATCCGATCTTCAAGTAATAAGAAAAGTGCTAATAAACTGTATGCCTCACTTAGGGCTGTGACGGTTGGCATGACAACCGCACCACCGCGGTCGTGGAGTGTCACCGGCGGTAGTGTGGCGTGTATATAATATATAATCTCAAAGGTCGCGTTAACCGAAAATGTTCTGTCATTGATGGAATTTTTTTAGCAGTGACGGAAAAAATCTGCAGCCTGTCCGTCATTTTGACAGATTACTGAGGCTGATGCAACTTGTAATTCCCACCCCTGTCCAGTAGGTGGTGAGTGCGCTCCAGTGTGGCAGCAGAGCGCGAGTTCAGTCCACAGAATAAAATGAAAACGATGCGTTTGATTCAGTGCCCAAGGAAGTCGACCGGAAGTTGAAGTCGGCCGGGTGCCGCCATCTTGTAGCAGAACTTCACTTGCGTTAGCATCCCCATTGACTCCCATTCATTTTGGCGTCACTTTGACAGTGAATAACTTTACATCTGAGGCGTTTAAAGACTCCATTTGTCCATTATTTATTTCTAAAGATACACGACAATGTATAAAGGGCTCCATTACCTTCTATGTTACATTATGGCCCCGTAGATACAGTTTTTGTAAAAATAGGCTAACGATTGCGTCATAACCACTCGACTCTCTGTCGCACAGTAGAGAAATTACCGTACAGACAGGAGGAGAAGCTCGCAGGCAATCGGGGAGATGTCAAGAGAGATGGCGTACTGGCGTTACATTTTAAAATACTATACAAAATAATTAATCAGAATACTTACTCCTGCTTACTCACGCCAAAGAACTCCCCGCTCAAGCTCGCCGTCTCTGCAAGATTAACGATGGCAGTTTGCACGCACAGCTACTAGAAGATTTACATCTGTCAGGCAGGTTGCGGACGTCATCAAGCTTAGTTTGAGTCTGCGCGTCAGAAACGGAAGTGCTAAAAATCGCTAAAAATGGGCTTCACTTGTCTCAATTGAGTTCCAATGGGGTCGCTGTGTCCATTTCTTTTACTGTCTATGGTTTGATTACACGCACCCAGTTTGTCCATTTTATTATATATTATAATACTTATGCTTACATAATTAAGTTTATAATCCATTTCGTTTTGTTTTAAATAGTTTGTCTTATTTTTCTTTATTTTCTGCTTACTATAAATTTATGGTCAACGATCGTTTCTGGCTTTTCTGAGGTATATGTGACATTGTTTACAACACTGATTGAACTGACGTGATACAGATTTTGGTAAGCTACTGCAACTTTCAACATATTTTTTGATTTTCATGTTTATTTCCTTCTGTAAAGTAGTAAAGAGGAAGAGATGATCGCGTTCACTCACGATCCTCAAAAAGTGTTCAAGATGAAAACTAAAAAGTGACGCAGACAGACTTTAACCTTTTTTTCATAATACTTTCTTTTCATGATATAGATAAATGCATAGCCTAGGCCTGTTTGTTTATCCTATAAGTTTGTGAATAAATATGAAAATGTGGACGAAATCAGAAGCTATTCAATGTCTTATAATTAAAATATAAAAATTAAAACGATGCAGCAACATAAGATAGATAGGACAGAACAAAAAATGCTATTAACAATATTTCATTGCGCAAAAGTGTTATAATATGAACAGCTCCCATACAGAGCGGCACAAAGCGCTTATGCGCATCCCGTGTGCAGAATGATGCGCTTGAAGCATCATGGAGTCAAAGCGCTCCGCAGTGAAAAGTTCAAAGCACAAAGTGAAGATATATTTATGTGTATTGTATTACCGGTGTCTTAATTAAGTATAATAATAGAAACATTGAATCATCTTGGAGAGAGTTTCATTGTGTTGACTGTCGTAACCGAACGCGACACGCAGTCTGAAAGCTGAATGGAGAATGACCGACAGCCGCAGCGGAGGGAGGCCTTTACGTGAACTTTAATTTAACGACTTAAATATTTACGTTACCTGTAACGTTACCTCAAATTAAACTGTGGAATGGCGTCAGAACACTTGGAATATAGCGCACAGAAACTTTATGGTGCTTTTTAATGTTTTTGTGCCTTTTGTGGAGCTTAACAATAACACAGAATAGTACACGCACAGTATCGGATTTGGATCGGTCCCGTCTGGCCGATACCCAATCCGGCAAAAATCGCAGTATCGGAGCCGATACCGATCTGAATGTCGGATCGGTGCATCCCTAGAAGAAATCCAGCGGGAACTGGAAAGTTGCGTGCAGGACCAATTTGCCTAATCTTCATGGCGCTTTAAACCACAATGGAAATGCAGACAGCAACAGGTCTGGGGGAAAAAAGTTCCTGGGACAAATTGTTCCGGGTAATTTCGGTGGAAACATGGCTAATGTATGATTTCTAAAGTTAATCTGGTCATTCAGAGCTGACTGGGACTGATCAAAGCTTAACACAAACATAAGTATTTCTCTTGTATTGTCAAAATTAAGTTAAATTATGACTGAAATCAAGTCTTTTAGACTATGATTAGTCCTGTGACAGATGAGTGTGGCTCAAAGGAAAACAGAGAGTGAAAACTGATACCAAATAAATCAAATCTGAATAAAAAGTCTTTTCTCATAGCAGTGTTGGCATAGTAACAGTATTTAACATTTGTAGACCACATGTAGGACTGTAAAATAATATTAATGATTTTATTAATGTTCTTTAAGATTTATCTGTATGTAGCCTATTATTATTAAGTGTGAAGAAAGTCATTCCATTATAGAATTATTGCATCCTTGCATTTGCATTCCTGTGCATTTTGATGATGGACAAATGAAGGAAAGGAAACAACAAATGAATGAAAAGGAAGGAAGGAAGGAAGGAAGGAAGGAATAAACAGAATGAAGGGAGGAACAAATGGACAAAAAGAATGCAAGGAACAAACAAATGAAGGAAAAAAGTAAACGTGGGAGCAGAAGGATGGAAGTAAGGAAAGAAGGAACAAATGAAAGAAAGATCAAAGATCAAGACCAAATTGACTAAACAGAAGGAAGAAATAAAGGTAGGATTGATAAAATAACCAACGATGAAACAATCAAACAAACGGAAACAAACAAACAAACAAATTAAGAAAGAAAGAAAGAAAGAGAGTGAGTGAGTGAGTGAGTGAGTGAGTGAGTGAGTGAGTGAGTGAGAGAAACGAAGGGGTACTAAATATAACAAAAGGAAACAAAAGGAAAGAAAGAAGAATGTACGAAACAAAATTAAGAAAGAAAGGAAGGAAGAAACAGAAGAAAGGAAGGATGACACAAACCAACAAATGAGAGGAGGAGAGAGTCGTCTCTGGACACCGAACAGCAGAGAGAATAATAAAGGACAAACAAAATTCAAGACAGAGAGTGAAAGTAATGAAAAACAGAGTACAGCCGAACACACACATATACAAACAGTGGGGCGTCTCAGTGTGAAGTACAGCTGTGTGTGTGTGTTTATTGAACTGCAATCTGCTTACTGATCAAACGTCTAGGTGCAAACAGGCCGCCTCAGTTCAGATCCTCACAGGAGGTGCTGCTACACAAATCAGTGTCAGTTTAACTCTCTCACACACTCATAACGCTCTGCAAAATACAAACTTTTCTGTACAGTGGGAGAAACTTATGCCACCACATTTTCAGCTGTCATCCTCCCTGTCTCTCTCTCTCTCTCTCTCTCTCTCTCTTTGTGTGTGTGTGTGTCTGGATGGTGAACATGATTTCACCAAGTACAACATATTCCTGGATCAACGTCTTTCCTGATCCTGGAACAAGAGAAAAGTTTACGTCAAGTTTATGTCAAGTTTAGGCTTACATCCATGGTTAGGTGTTATTCACCTATCATTTCCCTCTGATTTTAGGGATAAGTAATGGGTAGGGTTAGGTTTAGGGGTAGGGATAGGATTAGGACTAAATTTTCGGACAGAAATGTTATTCCAGGATCAACAAATTATGTATCCATGTATGCAAAATCACGGTGAGCGTGTGTAGATATAGTCAGTCGGTGTGTAATTATTGTTGTAACATGGGGTCAGTCAAGGGTGCTGCATCTCTCCACAAATTAACTCTCCTAAATCCATTACAGACAACAAGCCACAGCTCTCTCTCTCCCATTCGTTTCTCTTTCTCCATCAGCTTTCCCTCTCTACCCCTCTCTTTTCTCTTTTTTATCCACTCTAAATCTCTATCCTACACCTATACCTCTTTTCAAAAGGAATAGTTTGACCAAACATTTAAATTCTGTCACAATGTCATGTGTGTGGGCCGTCTCTTAGAATGTCGAGAGAAAGAATGCGCTTTCCATAGATGTTAAAATATAATTTAGTGGGGAAAACACGGAAATTGTTTGTCATTTTCACTGTTGGGGGTAATATATTACAACTAACATGAGTTATGTAATCAGATTACTTTTTTAAAGTAACTAAAGTAATTTACGACAAAATATCTAGTTACTTTTTCAAATAAGTAATGCAAAATCTTTTGTTTTCCCATTAACTGACTGACAGCTCTCCTGTTCTCATGTTGAGAGAAATCGTGAGTAAGTGCAGATGTTGTGTGCGATGTGTGAACATGATAGATATTGTAGTTCTAAATGTGAACGTACATTTACTCATCTCACTTTCACAGATTCAGTATTCCTCAAAATGAATAAAAACAGTGAAATTCAAACTCAGAATATTATGCAAACGTGCAATAATTAAACATGTTAACACAAACGGAGTTATGTAAGTTTAATATTTTAGAGCTAGCGGTTTGTTTGAATTCAAGAATGAGCAATAGTAATTGCCTTAGCAATTAGTCTCCACACAGGTATTGAGAGAAGATTTCCCTCTCTTGTCTCATTCACACAGACAGTCTCATAGAGAGTATAAAGGTTATGTGTTCATGAACTCACCCAAGTCCTCAAAGGACCCAAATGTAATCTCTCTTTCTCTGGCTTTCTGATTGTTGCTTTACGTTCTCCAATCACTGTATTCTCTTGCTTTAATTGCCATGTTATCAGACTCTCCCTGACAGCTATGCCAATTACCCGTCTGCATTGTGTGCTCTCCAGACTGGCCATTTAGACGCAGAACAAAGAAGAGAATTAAAGCTACTACACTTTATGCTTTCACAGTCTCTACTGAATTTTCTGAATGAACCGTCTCTTCAACACTTTCTCCATCTGTCTGCCATTGCCTTTTTACAAGACAGAAATGAAAGTTGCAACTGGCAAATGTTATTAATATCTTAAATATCTTGCTTTCATGGAGCTTTTTTCAGAGATTGACATCCTGTGAAAACATGATATGCCTTCACTGTATGATAAAAAACAGAATAGACATTCTGCTTAGCATCTACTTTTGTGTTCCACAGAAGAAAGAAAATCAGATTTGGAACATGAGATTGAGAAAATAATGACAGAATTTACATTATTTGGGTGAACTATTGCTTTCTGTGCAAAACAAGCATTTATGTGTCTATATCAGTGTCTTAATTACAGATTTTATTTATACTCTAACAACAACATTACAATAAGTAATATTAATGTCAGGTCAGTGGTCCTTTCTGGTTCCTCCTTTAATCAATGAGACACAACAGAGCTTCATATTAATGTTTCCCTTTTCCTTTCTAATCAGATGAGACTCATTCTAAAACAAGCCCTTTTAAATCTTTTTTTTTTTTTATGTAAGTGTTTTTTAGTGTTTCACAATCTTTTTTTCAACCACACATTTGTGTCATAGTAGCTTGTCTGTGTTCCAGACAAACTGTCAATCTTGTCAATTAGTGGTTGGGATTTTTCAGTGAATCTTTCTGCAAGTTACATTGTTAAGCCAGAAGGTGGTGACAAGCGACGCTCTTTATGTGCGAGTCAATTGAATCATTCACTCAACAGATTTGTTCAAACACATTGATGAAAAAGTGAAATCACGAAAAAGTGAATCCTGCATTCCATTTTGCATACTCTCTGTCCTAAATCTTAAATTAGAATTTTCTATGACATTAGACATTTCTACAGACGCGCCAAAATACGAAACTTCTCTGCCTGATCTTGCGTTTCCGGCCTCCAGCATTTACATGCGTATGAATGGAAATACAAAAAGTATAGTGTGACCACCCCATAATACTGCCTACAACCCATTGTCCTTCTGAGGATGGCTCGATTCAGAACTACATACACAAATAAACATGGCATATGTGCGAGACAGATGGTTAAATAAAGATGTTTAGATAAACGGGTTTGTGTGATTAATAATCAATATCTGACCTCTAAAATATTTAACCTGCAACAACATTGTATGAAGATAGGTTTGGCTATAAACTTTTAAATGCATAAAAATGCAAAAACTGAGGAGGAGTTCTCCAAATCAAAGACCCACAACTTGTAGATCAACTGTTGAGCAGAAATGAAATGTGGGGTTGTATATGAGGATGTTAACTGTGACAAGATGATTGCCAGGCCAGTTGATGGTGACAAGATTCAACAGCGCAGTCTGTTGGTAGTTTGTCCCAAAACTTGCCTACTATTCTGATACATGCGCACTCAAAAGTATATAATTTTTCTTCCCAAAAAGATGACATACTTTTTGATCATATTATTTTATGTAGGAGAATTATATCTTTATTTATAATTATGTCTTTATAAGTGAGTTATTAAATAATTTACTCAACCGATCATTCAAACACACTGATTTATCTTTGATGCTGTACGCATGAGCAACGCGATGCATGCGTGTGATGCTGACGCAGGAGCCGGCCAATGAGTCAGCGTTCTGGCGCAAAATCCAGATGCGCTGCACTGTATTTACAACATCAACAGCATCGGAGACTGACACAGAAGACAAAGAAATTGTTGAATAAAGTCGTTATTTTTGTTTGTTTTTGGGGACACAAAGTATTCTCGTCGCTTCATAAAATTAAGGTTGAACCACTGTAGACACATTGACTATTTTACTACCTTTCTGGACCTTGAAAGTGGTAATTGCGTTGCTTTTTATGGGGGATCAGAGAGCTCTTGGATTTCATCAAAAATATCTTAATTTGTGTTCCGAAGATGAACAAAGGTCTTACGGGTGTGGAACGACATGAGGCTGAGTACTTAATGACAGAAATTTCATTTTTGGGTGAGCTAACCCTTTAATAAACAAACAATTGCATGTCTTGAGTGAGTCATTGAATCATTAACTCATCTGATTCATTCAAACACACTGATTCATTCAGGAACAAAACATATTATTGTCTTTCCCTGTGTTACATTCGGAAGGGCTCATCCCTATGCCCTAATCCCTTCAAAGGGTTTACCCTACGGAGTGAGAGCTTCGAAGGGATGAAGGGTGTAGGGGTCAAAAAAACTATTTTTTTGGAACGCACTTCAGCGTCATCTTAACGAGACAATCAAGGAGGCGCCTTCGTCTTTTTTCCCCTGGTTTACTCTTTGTATTAATACACATTCATTTACATGTAACATTATAAGCTACTGCCGGACTGATAAAGGGAGCTGTAAAATATTTTTGTTGAAGTACAATGTCATTTTGACTATAATAATGTACCAAATCTAACTCGTATAAATATTGCAGTAGTATTGAATACTTTATAGGTAAAAACTCCTAACCTCCTGTACCTATTCTGTGACGTCAAACAACTTCCCTGTGCAAAGGATCATGGGGGCCCGAAGTGTCCATCAGTTGTAGCCTTCGAAATCCTTCATTCCGAAGTGCCCTTTGAAGTGGCCAGTTTTGAGCACTTCGGTTTGGAACTACCCATAAATATGGCGGCCATGATTGTTTTCACTCTGAAGTGCCCTACGGAGGGCGATATATCCCGTTGGGAATGCATGGTTTATTAGAGACTCAGTGAATCATTTACTCAATCTATTTGTTCAAACACACTGATTCATTTAGGAATGAAACAAGAGACTGTCTTTATGAGAGAGGCATTTAATCATTCACTCAACCGATTCGTTCAAACACTATTGAGGAATTAAAAAAGACAGTCATCTTTATGCAGTGAGACACTGAATACTATACTTAAGAAATTCATTCAAATACACTGATTCATTCAGGAACAAACAATTAAATGTCTTTATGAGTGAGTCATTGAATTCTTTACTTAACTGATTTAAAAAAAAAAACATTGATTTATTCAGGAACCAAACACCACTGCTGTTAGTCAATTAGTCAAATACTCTTTCTGGAACATATTCTAGGCTACAGAAAAATATCTAAATGCTCACTTAAAGGGTCATGAAACCCCCCTCTTTCAGCTCAAGTCTAGCTCACAATCTTTTTGAAAAATGCAACTTAAATGGGCGTGGTGGCTGTGAGAAGAGGGGAGGGGAGGGGAGGGGAGAGGAGAGGAGAGGAGAGGAGAGGGGAGGGGGGAAACTCTCATCGCCAGTAGCCCATGCATATCGACTGTCACTAAAAATCAGTGGTAAAACGTGAGGAAATACTACATTTTTTTAAAAAACTGGAAAAGTTAAAATCTAATGAAATACACTGACACTTTATTTTTGTCTTTTCAAGAGTTACTGAATGCCCTGCTACATATATCCTACAGTAATCGTAATTCTATTTAAAACATATTAATGTACATGTGTAATTACAGTCATTATAAAATATATAGTTGTTTATATACACACTATACATGCACTTAAAAAAAAACCTTGCGTACATAGCATAGATCTACGCGCCGAACCTGCAACACGCTCAGTCAGTCAGGCTGCGTGTCGACTGGAGCAGAGCAAGCGACCAGAGCATTTTTAGATTCATTCCTATGGAAGTTGAGCGTCACATTTAACTTACGCGCGGCTCAACTTCCATAGGAATGAACCGAAAACACTCGCGCTTACCCGCTCGCTCCGCGCCAACGGACACGCACCGTCAGTCAGTCAGTCTCTCTCGCTGTTTAGTGCCGTTAACCGTCCTCGTCATTGGAAAGATCCACGTGGTGTCATGAATAATTAAGAGAGTGTCTTCTCATTGGATAAAAAACTCAGTCTCGTTAATAATTATGAAACACCGATGAGTCATCAAAGTACTATCGTGCTCTGCCACGTCACAGCCTGTGACGTGGACAGGATGAAGATTTTAAACCCGGAAGACGAAAATAGCGTATAAAAACTAAAATTTAACCATTTCCCCCCTACTATTAAATCTAACAGATGCTAACATTGTCTTCAATGGTGTTCAACACACATACCTCTGTTAAAATCTCAGAAATTTTGGTTTAGGGTTTCATGACCCTTTAAAGAACTATTTAATTCTCAAGGTAATTTTTATAGAGTCTGTTGAATTGAATTATACTGTATATGAACAGACAATTCGCAATGTCAAACATCTCCCAACTGGCAAAAAAACATTTCCAGCATGCCAAATTCATGTAATGAGATTTTCCACTCACATTTCTAAAGGAAGATACCTCAACACTTTATTTTCCACATCATATTTCACACACGAAAGATTAGTTTGATGTATGACAGACAGATTTTGATTGGAAATTCGAGATGTTATGGTTCACAGGGTTCAATCTATCAGGGTTGGCTAATTCGGAAGGAGCATTGGCTGATACGTCTTTAAAGTATTTAATTTTTAACAGTCTTTATTTTTGGTCCAGAAGGGAATTATATAATTCAATACAGCCTTGAGCCAGTGAGGGCAAATCCTGAGGGTGACTTTGAAGCTTTAGCTTGAGTTCAAAAACCAAGAGGACTGTTTACTCTGAGATGGCCTGCCAGAGTGTATTTCTCACTTTCCTCCCTCACTCTCACTCTCTCTCTCACACACACACACACACACACATACACATGCCAGTATACATCAAATCCTTTCTAATCACAGATAAGGTGGTCTGGACTCTTTCAGAATGGATTATAAGAACAGACATGTTAAAAGGTCAGTGATACACTAGTACCTCACAAACACACACTCAATCGAGCAGCAGAGAGAACCAATGTGTCACAGCGCAGAGATTAGAGTCACAGAGATAATGCATGACCTCTAGGAAACATAACTGATGCCTAGCGATTATGGGAGTTTAAATAAGGAATGCAGCAGTTTTATGTTTATTTTACAAAAACTCAGGAACTAACAAGAACAGAACAACCAAATAGAACAAAACGCAGGGCTGAAATACTGAAAAACAAAACAATTAATGAAATGAATCACAGGTTACACTAATCAAACAATGAGTAACCAAGGAGACTAACCAAAAGCAGGAACAAGGAACAAAGGAAACAGAAGTCAGAGCAAAAACCAAATCAAAGTAAAACTCAAACACAGATAAAACTAGACATAACCCTTATAGATATATCGAATAACTAGTTAAAATACTTGGTATAATTTCCATGTCATCCCTTGATATTTTTGTCAGCTGAACTCCGATGATCTTAATTATTTACTTCAGATTTTGAGGAATATAATTCTTTTATAAAATACACTGAAAAAATGTTAACATCTAAATTAATTGGTTTTATTTAAATACCATCACTGAATCAACCTAAAAACATTAATTTATACCAACAAAACTAATTTTTATGGGTTAAATCAGATAACACTTGCAGGTTGCCATTTTTTACAGTGTATAATGATTTTCACTACATATCTATATGTTCACTAATAGATTTTTTGTTTTATTGCATTTTGTCAATTATAAATTTGTATTTTTTAGGGCCCGGGCACCGATAGTGTGAGGACCCTATTGTAGTTATTCGCTCAATTATTCTTCTTTTTCGAAATGAATCGCATTTTTGAGGGCCTAAACATGCTCGAAAACTCATGAAACTTTGCACACGCATCAGAAGTGGTGAAAATTGATATGGGTTTCTGAATAAGGTGTGGCAAAGTGGCTCAATAGCGCCACCTACAAAATTTCAATTAAGTGCCCTTCGCGCTACATTTCACGTACAAGTATGACATTTGGTAGACACATGTAAGAGCTCAGTACCTACAAAAAAGTCCCTGAGTGCAAAATCTGAAAACCCAACAGGAAGTGAGATATTTTAAATTTTTTCTGCAAAATTTCTGCAATTTTTACCATTTCCCGATGTTTAACGAACTCCTCCTAGAGCTTTAATCAGATCAACATCATATTTGGTCAGTCTAATCTAAAGGCCTTGGCGATGTTAAATTGCAAAGATCTTGAGTTTTTTCCCCAAACTTCACATATTTTAGAAGAGTCCTGGCCTGAACACATCTACATGACAATATTCAGTTATAGTAGTAGCGCCACCCACTAGCAACAGGACATGTTTAACACTGTGATGCACTACTAGCAACATACTAAAAATATGCAATTGAGTACTAAACATGCTAGAAACATTCTAAAACATGCTAGCGACACTTAGCTGAGTGCTAAAGCATGCCATTATCGTCACGAAACAGGAAGTTTTTGTAACTCAAGCATACGATGTCTGATCTGCCTCAAACTTCACATATTGGATAAGAGCCCAGGCCTGAAGACATCTGCATGCCATATAACACTGCATATAAATATAGATATCTAAAATAATAATACAGACTAAGAGCCCGTACACATGGAGACGCATTTAGCTGTATACGTAAAGATTTTGTATCGTATCAGCGTTTTGTCCAGACGGATCTGGCGTTTTGGGAGCCTGAAACTGCTATTTTTTGAAAAATGGGTCCCGGAGTGGATAAATCTGAAAATGACACCCTTGCATTTTCGTGTGCACAGCCAATCCATATATATTGTGAAACGATGATGTCATCACCCCACGTCTCGACCCTAGTCAGACATCACTACGTCACGTAACAGCAACAACAACAATGGCGAACTACATGATTGTGTTCGTGCCGCAGAAGTTACTGAGCCTATTAGCTTCACTAAAATAAAGCTTTATTTCTAAGCTTTACTAGAGTTTGTATACAGCGCGCAAGTTTTATGTGCATGCTCCAAGTCTTCTTCTCCCTTTTTAGTGTATCTCTGTAGCAGAATTACAGCACCACATACTGGTCTGGCATGTATACTACATCATTTTGAGTCAGTTTCAGTGGTTTCATGTGTACGCAGATATTTCTTGAGACGGCGCCATCTTTTTTAGAATGAGTAAAAAAAAAGTCAGGATAGGGAAAGCTCTGGTTTCGTGTGGATGTGGCCTAAGATGCCATTTTCTTTATAACATATCACACATGTTGGATGCGATAAAGCAAAAGAGAACTCTATGACCTCCATCGATTAGTCTATCACTTAACATTTAAGTGCAAAAATTAACTCAAAACCTACCAGACACTTATCAAAAAACTCATCTGACCCCTAACAATGGCACCAATGACAATGCTGCTGGCCCCAGAGTTGATATTGCAAATCTTTTTTTAAATTAAATACTAATTAATATGTCAATTAGCTGACACTTCTATCCAAATCACCTTGCAGAATTATTAAAGGGAAAGTCCCTCTGGAACAACCTGCAGTTAAGCATCTTAATCAAGGACATAAAGTCTGATCCACTCTGCATATTATTCATCTATTAGTACATCATCTCTACCTTGTAAAAATTAAGTACACTTTAGCATACTTTTAAAAACTTATTACAGAAATAATAAACTTTAAAAGAATATACTTAAGTGTGACTGAATGTAATATTTTCAGACACTTAAATGCATGTTAATTGCAATTAAATGAAAATGTAGTTTAAAATTATATTAAATGCAATTAGCTGAACTTTAAAGTGCTTTTTGATATCATTATATGTAAATTCATTATTACTCATATTGACTTTAAAATATGGTAAAGTGTACTGCATTTGTGGTAAAATGTAATTTCTACTAAAACTTGTATGTCGTATTTAAATATGTGTAATTACAAATAACTATACAATTTAGTACATTTAAAATATATTAACTTAAAATGTAACTTAAATGTTCGTCAACACATCAAAATAAGTGTACTTTAAATCAAAACAAAGATCATTAAAACATGATAATTTAAACTGAACTTTAAAGTAAAACTTTTCATTTTACATTACAAGGTGCTCTTTTTAAAAGTGTACTTAAGTGTGTTAAGAAACATTGTCATGAAAATGTATTTTCTTTAAAGGTGCCCTAGATTCAAAATTTGAATTTACCTCGGCATAGTTGAATAACAAGAGTTCAGTACATGGAAAAGACATACATTGAGTTTCAAACTCCATTGCTTTCTCTTTCTTATGTAAATCTCATTTGTTTAAAAGACTTCCGGAAAACACGTGGATCTCAACATAACACCGACTGTTACGTAACAGTCGGGATCATTAATATGTACGCCCCAATATTTGCATATGCCAGCCCATGTTCCCAAGATTATGAAAGGCATTAGACAAGGGCAGCCAGTAACGTCTGGATTTGCACAGGTGAATCAACAGACTAGGTAAGCAAGAACAACAGTGAAAATGGCAGATGGAGCAATAATAACTGACATGATCCATGATAACATGATATTTTTAGTGATATTTGTAAACTGTCTTTCTAAATGTTTCGTTAGCATGTTGCTAATGTACTGTTAAATGTGGTTAAAGTTACCATCGTTTCTTACTGAATTCACGGAGACAAGAGTCGTCGCTATTTTCATTTTTAAACACTTGCAGTCTGTATAATTCATAAACACAACTTCATTCTTTATAAATCTCTCCAACAGTGTAGCATTAGCCGTTAGCCACGGAGCACAGCCTCAAACTCATAGAGAATCAAATATAAACATCAAAATAAATACAATACTCACATAATTCGAAGCATGCATACAGTATGCATGACAAACATCTTGTAAAGATCCATTTGAGGGTTATATTAGCTGTGTGAACTTTGTAAATGTGCTGTAATATAATCGAGAGTTCGTGTGGCAGGGAGCACGCGAATTAAAGGGGCGGCGTGCTGAAAAAATCAGTGCATATAGCACCAACTATAAAGATGAATCAGAGGATAAAATCTAATAAATTGTGTGGCAAACCTAAATAGCCACCTAATTATATAATATCCACATCTAAAGCCCTTCCATCTGAAGGATGTGTTTGTATTAATGACCAGAGAGTCAGAAAGGGTCAGAAAGAGAAAGCTGATCTGAAAGAAAGGGACAGAGACAGAGATAGAATCAGAGATATGGCCCATGGGTGATATTTTGAGGGACAGGGTGGCATGTGGAGAGCGGTTCATCACACAAACAAACAGAGATGAGAAGAGAAGACGCAGCATGTTGAGCCCCTCTTGTGTTCACAGGTTCATAATACACCATTAGCTGGAGTAGAGCTGGGTGAGACTGATAATACAGATGTAAAAATCAGTGTAATAAAATAGTGTAATTGCTTTTTGCCACCAGGAGCTGCATCGTCTGTGCCTTGTGCCTTCAGCGAGGCCACTGGCCAATCAGAACAGCTATCCTACATGAGGAACAGTCCCAAACAGTTCAGAATTACACAATAGAGGACTGGTTTAATAATAATGTCTACATGATACATATGAAGTACAAAAGAAAGAAGAGCACTTAATATCGGCATATAGCTTTTTGGGGGGAGGGGGAGGCAAGATGTAATAAAAAAAAAATATATATATATATATATATATATATATATATATATATATATATATATTTCAACCATTTTCACTCGAAGGCCCTAAACACAATATTTAAAGGCCCCACCTCCATATACGCTAAGATATTTCTAGTATTTCTAATGTAACTAGATTTTTTTAATTGATATATTGAATTTATTAACTACAATTCATTTTGTGATTACAGCAATTACAGTGTGCATTCTGTATTCCAGAACTGTATGTACTTCTATAAAAAGAGAACCACCAACACATTCTCACGGCAATTCATAATTATTTTATGTCTTGCGGAATTGGTGGCTAATTCATATGAATTAATACAGTCTCATTCGTATGTTTTCATTAGATCTTTTACTCCAGTGACAGGTAGGTTTAGGGGCAGGGTTAGGGGTGGTCCTTCATAACGTTTTTTTACAATTCAAATTGTACTAATTCATACGAAATCGCCACCTCATAAAATGGAACCACTGCTTTAAGATGCTTTAGAAAAGCAACGACACAATGGCAACTAACTAGCAACCATCAATTTCCATCAAATTCAAACCAACTGCATTATCTCTAATTAGCACACCCCTCTCAGCAGTTTCTATTATCTTTTCTCCATTTCTCCCTCTGTCTCTTTCTTCAACATCCTCCTCTTTCATTCTTTATCTATCCCAATCGTGCATTTTTTTCCTTCGCGGAGCACTAATTAACAGAGAGATATTGGACACGGGCCCATGCACTTGCTAATAAAACAGGATGAGGGGAGCTGACAGACCGGCCATTTAAAAAAAATCATGAGTGACCACAGTACTGAAGAAATTAGGTACTACTGGGTGGGTGCTGGAGAACGAAGATGAGAGCACTTGAGATGTTGAGGGTATAAAGCTTTGCCCTCTGCGAGAGCAATTTTCCATAGCTCATGGGTCGACTCAGACATCAGTCCTCCCAGCAAATGAAATGGATCTTTCTTCTCCATTCTTCAGCCATCTCTCTGCCTGTCTCTGTCCATTTTCACAAAGATCCTTGTTGATTTAAGCCAAATTGATCCCTCCTGGGTTTTAACGCTTGATCAATCTGTTTTAAGTCCAGGGAGATTGATGAGTGAATGTTTATTAGACACCTCCCCCTTGCTTTTCCTCCCCATCCCCCTCAATCCCACTATTATTCATAGGGAATCTCAGAAGTGTAGCACTGATCCGTAATAAGGCAGCATATGGATGAAGCATGTGATTTTCTAGGATCTATACGGTCTTATTGATTTGAATGTGAAAGCAATCTGTGCACTGGATCTTCAGATTCCACCTTATCTGTATCATTTTAACCAGATCAAGCACAATTTCAACACAATTCATTCACATTTATAAACAGTGTCTGTTATGCATTTTATTTAGCGTGAGGGATTGGAACAAACCAACCTACTGTGCTACCTACATTGTTAGGGTGTGGTAATACTTTTCTAAGCAATCAAATGGTTGGAAAAAAATACATATATTTTAGGGGTGTAATGGTACATGTATTCGCCGAACCGTCAAGGTATACGGTCACGGTTTGGTGCACACGAATACAGTCAGTCACAGGAGTTTCACTCTCCAATTCAGAAGGGGGCGCTCTCTGTAATGCAATGCTGTTTGCTAACCGCCACAACAAGACAAAAGTGCAGAAGAAGAACAGATGATCTATGCATAGATATGTTTACGGGCAAATTCCAAACGGAAGGGAGCATCCATATGCCCTATTCCCTTCGAAGGGCAGAGCCCTTGAAGGGGAGTTTGGAGGGAGCAGGGCTCTTGCGTCACGCTATAAACCTTTAAAATAATTGAAGCATGAGTATTCGCTGGGTCACATGAGCATAAATAATAATATTACTTCCTCGAAGTGACCATCGCATGTACCCTTCACTAACAGCCTTGTGGAAAGGCCCTTCGTGAAGGTATTCAGTTGTTCACTTTTGTTTGGAACACCCCTACTAATGGTGTCCCCTTCTCAAAGTGCCCTTGAAGGGTGCAAAAATGCTGTTTGGAATTTCTACATGTAATCTTTCAACCAGTATTTCAACCGCGGAAAGACATAAAACAGCTTGAAAATAATATCTCACGTAGCATTACATTTACCTCAGGCATGTCATTTAGTGCCCACAGCATTTTTTATTTGAGTGTTGATTATTATATCTAAAAATAAATAGCAACTGAATTTAATAGTTTGGGCTCTGTTGTTAATTTATAACCTTTAATATTATAGTAATGTGCAAGAAAGATAGGTTTTTTTTATCCTTAAGAGAAAGTTAATTATAATTGAATTTATTTAAGAGAGTACGGAAGAGGATTAGGGCCAAGCAATAATAAAAAAATAAAACCATCTTGAGATTAAAGTTGTTAAATTTTGAGAAAAAAGTCGAAATAAAATGTTGAGAATAAACTCATTAAATTACGAGAAAAAACTTGTTAAATTTCGAGAAAAAAGTCGAGATAAAATGTTGAGAATAAACTCGTTAAATTATGAGAAAAAACTCGTTAAATTTCGAGAAAAAAGTTGAGATAAAATGTTGAGAATAAAGTCATTAAATTATGAGAATAAAGTCATTAAATTACGAGAAAAAAATCGTTAAATTATGAGAACAAATTCGTAATTTAATGAATTTGTTCTTGTAATTTAATGACTTTTTTCTCATAATTTAATGAGTTTATTCTCAACATTTTATCTCGAATTTTTTCTCGAAATTTAACGAGTATTTTCTCGAAATTTAATAACTTTAATCTCGAGATGGTTTTATTTTTTTATTATTGCTTGGCCCTAATCCTCTTCCGTAAGAGAGAGACACAATTTGTTCAATAAACCAATGTTTAATAAAAAAAGAAGAAATTTTATGTTTAGTTTTCTCCCCAATGCTGTACCAAACTCATACCGAACCGTGACTTCAGTACTGAGGTACATACCAATCTGTCATTTTGTGTACCAATACACCCCTAATATATTTACACTGAAGGAAGGACCACAATATAGTGTAAGAGAGACTTGGAAGCCTCTTTTATCTTAGATCAGCAAGCAAGCACCTATAGCAACTCACTGACAATCATTCAGACCACCATAGCAACCACCCAGAAGAGAAATTTTCATAGGATTGCTAATAGAAATACACTTCAAATTTGGAGCAAAGAATAATTATCCAGTAAGATTTGTTTCTTCACAGTTTCATTCTTAAAGTATTATTATTTGAGATTCTGGGTCAACATTCTGACAGAAATTCCATTAATCCTGTACACACTGCTTTAATATTTTTGACGTGTGAACGTACCTGACGGCAAATTGTCTAATCAGATCAAAGTCAGAGAAAAATATCCACCCACAACAGCTGTGCAAATATGTAACACAAACAGTAAACCTATTCTATTCTGATGCACTGACAGTGAAGTCCTTTAGTTTAAGATCTTTTAAACGGATCACTGCAAGGAAAAAAATCAGGCAAATCTTTCTTTTTTTTTTTTTTTTTTACTTTCTCTTCCCCTGATGTCAGCATAGATGCTGTGTGACCTGCGATGACACCGTAAGAAGATATTAAGACTAACAACAGGCCAAAGGAACGAGAATTAAAACCCAAACTTACATACAGCAGCATAAAAACATAATACAAACTCATAGATGTGCACACACACATCAAACATGCCATACAGACACACACACAAAATCCATTTTAGCAAAATCCTTTGTCTGCTTGAAAGATACGATACAAAGGCATGGGGGGATAAAGGGACGGATGGATGGATGGTTTAAGGTGGATATAATGCCTGTGAGGACACAAGGATGCTGGCCTACACGCACACACACACACATTCCACACCATTTGAGCCAGGATCACATTTCAAAAGCTCTCCAAAGCCAACTTTTGGGCAGGACACCAAATAGCTGTTAAGAGCCCCTCCTTAACAAACATGTGAGAGAAAGCTAATAAAGACCATGTTTATGTGACTAAAGAAAACAGTAGCTTCCTTTCAGTTCACCTCCTTTTCTTCTTTTATTCATGCGCTCATGTGAGAATCAGTTCACAGGGACGTATCTTCGGTCATGTGGTTTGGGCGAGATTCATTTAATCTGACCTACAATGCACTGTGAGTACAAACAAGATCAAGAGGCTTTAGGACAAAAGCTCTTAAAGGAACAGATTTGGGACCATTGTTAAAGGAATGTTCTGGGTTCAATACTAGTTAAGCTCTATCAACAGCATCTGTGACATACTGTCGATTGCCACAGACAATAATTTAGATTTTTTTGGAAGCAAAAAAGTGCGTTTTTGCAAGTAAAGTCTATGGAGCAAGGCAAGACTAAATCGCCGCTGATTCCTTCGAGATTTTCCTTTGGTGTTTTATCATTTGTTTTTTTAATTAATGAGTAAAATAAGGACCGTGGTAAACATAACTTGATGATACTTTGATGTTTTGTTCTACAATATACACTGCACACACTCACACCCCAAACTGTCTTTACTGTAAAAAATTAATTTCATGATTCGTTACCAGAACATTTTTTCTTTTGTCAAATCAACTAAGATAATTAATGTGGTTCAGATAACATAATATTGTGAGTTTCTGTTGATTAAACCAATTGCCTTCATTGTATTAACTCAAATTTTTAATTTCAATAAACTCAAAAATTTAAGGCAACCAGGTAACTTACTTATTTTAAGTTAAACCAGCAATTCACTTTTACAGTGTTATCTAGTTACTTATTAGAAATGTACGTTTTCAAAAATAAACATAACTGTTTCAAAATTTGCATTGTCACTATGGGTGTGTGTAATTTACGTTGTAGAACAAAACATCTATAGTATAGTCAAGTTATGTTTACTAGAGGCTTTATTTTACTCATAAATTATAAAACCTCATAAGAAAATCTCAAAGGAACCAGCGGCAAATTAGTCTTCCGGGTTTTGACATCATGCCTGCACCATTCTATAATGCATTAGATAAAATGTTTATTTTACAGTGCCGTAGTTACATTGTAATTACTTAAATAAGTACTGAGTACTATTAATTAACTACATGTACTTGCTATAGAATTACAGTTAGGCTTAGGGTTTGGTTTAGGGTTAGTTACTTGTAATTATGCATAATTTACTGTTATTACTATAGTAAGTACATGTAGTAACGTGTAACTACGGCACTGTAAAATAAAGTGTTACCGATAAATTTAAATCGGCCATAAAATGTAAACATTATACCTTTAAAAATTGAGTCTAATGAGATAAAAATGCTTTCTAACCTTTTGTATTCAATAGTGATGCATCAAATTTTCGGCAACCAAAAGTATTTGGCCAAAAAAAAAAAGAATTTTCGGTTTCAGACGAAATCATTTTTGAGGGCTGAAATCATTGACCGTAAAAGTGACGTTTAATTAGCACTTTTAGGGCCAGATTTAATAAACAGGGCAAATTAGCATGCGACTGCAATCTAATAAAAGTGCCGATGGAACTGGAAAGTTTTGCAGGTGATCTACTGAAAATGTCTAAATTCAATGTCATGTCAGGTGCAAAATGGGTTAAGACATGCTTTTTGGGCATTGAATAATGGTACAAATACCAGTAAATTGACTACCACAAACCTTAGTAAACCACGTGGCATGATTCATTTAAATACTTTCCGCCCATAAAAAGTGGTCTGAAAGGGAAACTCCTACAAATGCATATGCAATATAGTCAGCTGCAAAAATTGACCTGCAAACATCAAAATCATCAGAAATTTTGTAAATGCATTCCACAACAAAATTTTGCAGGCGTGTTCATGACCCTAAATGAGACACTGTCAAAAAAGGGTTCCTCAAAAGGGTTAAAGGTGCAGTATGTAATATTGACAGCTAGAGTCCAAAATCAAAATTGGAGATGGTTGTTTCTCCTGCCCCCTCCTCCTCGTCTCAGACTCGACGCTCGAGTGCCAGATTGAGGACACACAACAAGAACGAGTGCAGGATACTTAAACACTGTAAGTTGATCAGCTAATGTATCTGCGTTTCAATATGCCTCTGGTCATAGAGCTTTTTAGAAGGCTTTTTAGGTCAGGTAAAATCTGCGATCTCTGACCCATTTCGTTTGCTGGCTTTCATGACTGCAATACACAGTGTTTTCCACCAACTGGCAACCCAGGGTATCGGGTAAATTGGCAGTGGGCGGGATCACACAGCCCAAAACAAAAACAGACATTCCGACATGGAAAACACATTTCAAATTAGAATAACTGGCTGTAGCATTGTTTTTCGAAGAAACAACTTAGCATGTTTCCTAAAATATCTACAAACATATTATGGTATTTTTATGTTTTAGTACAGTAACAAAAAATTACATATAGCACATTTAAAGGTGCCATCGAATTGAAAATTGAATTTACCTCGGCATAGTTGAATAACAAGAGTTCAGTACATGGAAATGACATACAGTGAGTCTCAAACTCCATTGTTTCCTCCTTCTTATATTATTTGTTTAAAAGACCTCTGAAGAACAGGCGAATCTCAACATAACACCGATTGTTACGTAACAGTCGGGATCATTAATATGTACGCCCCCAATATTTGCATATGCCAGCCCATGATCGAGGCATTAGACAAGGGCAGCCAGTATTAACGTCTGGATCTGTGCACAGCTGAATCATCAGACTAGGTAAGCAAGCAAGAACAATAGCGAAAAATGGCAGATGGAGCAATAATAACTGACATGATCCATGATATTATGATATATTTAGTGATATTTGTAAATTGTATTTCTAAATGTTTCGTTAGCATGTTGCTAATGTACTGTTAAATGTGGTTAAAGTTACCATCGTTTCTTACTGTATTCACGGAGACAAGAGCCGTCACTATTTTCATTTTTAAACACTTGCAGTCTGTATAATTCATAAACACAACTTCATTCTTTATAAATCTCTCCAACAGTGTAGCATTAGCCGTTAGCCACGGAGCACTATCAAACTCGTTCAGAATCAAATGTAAACATCCAAATAAATACCATACTTACGCGATTAGACACGCTGCATGACAAACATTTTGTAAAGATCCATTTTGAGGGTTATATTAGCTGTGTGAACTTTGTTTATGCAATGATAGAGTCGAGAGCTCGGGAGGGGGCGGAGAGCGCGAGCATTTAAAGGGGCCGCAGCCTGAATCGGCGCATTTCTAATTATGCCCCAAAATAGGCAGTTAAAAAAATGAATTAAAAAAAATCTATGGGGTATTTTGAGCTGAACCTTCACAGACACATTCAGGGGACACCTTAGACTTATATTACATCTTGTAAAAAAGCGTTCGATGGCACCTTTAAACAACTTTATAGCTTAAATAACACACTGTGTATGGCAGAATTAAAAGAAGAATTATAGCACTCGCTTCACATTTCTGCTTTTAAACCCTCCAGACTGCCTTGCTCCATAGACTTCCATTATAAGTGCATTGAGTTTTTACATATTTTATGAACTGATGGACCAAGTCAAAACTATGATGAAATACAATGGAAAGAAAAGCTGTTCATCTCTCAGCAATTAACATAAAAGAATAGCATGGCTGGATGCAAATGTGAAAGTTATGCTTGGTTTATTTTTATTTTTTATTATTGGAGAGTGGAAAATGTGACACTTTAGATTTACTTCCATTAAAACGTAGAAAAAATACCTGCTAGGCGACTGAAGCGAGACGGTCGAAATTAATAAAATTCATTATTTGTGTTCTCAAAATGACAGAGTAACAGCAAATGTCTTCCAGTCACAGAAAAAAAAAACAGTCAATGAATGATGTTGACAGACTGGTCAAGCATGGAATCGCTTCTGCTGATAACAGGCAAGCACACATTGAGCCAAAATATACACTGCCTTCACCCATTGCATGTCAATCTGAGCGAAACTGAACCAGAAATTACTCTCTTTTTATCGCTACTGCTCTTTCACTCTCTCCCTTACTATTTTTTCAGACACTGTGCTTGATTTTAGAATCGGTGAGTGAAGCTTGTGGGTCTAGCATTTCTAATCCATCTGTATGCATGAATGAGTGACACGCGTTTGTCCATGCACTTAATGCATTGGTGCTCCCTTAGGTAGCAGGAAAACAGCCCAGTCTTCCTGCTGCATGCTGGGATTGGTTAAGAGCTGTAGGGTGTGTGAAACAGGGCGAGAGGGGGTTAACCCAACATCTGTGCCTCTCCAGATCTGATGAAGCTTCAGTGACACAAACATGCTTTATGTGAATCAGAAACCAGCGCTATTATATCTGGAAACCTTTTTATTGCAGCCTGTATGAAATGAAATCTTGCCAAGCAATAAATGTACTGTAACAGGAGAATGATGCGGCAATATCTGTGCAATAGAAGATATTAAAGCAAACAATCAGTTCTCTCAAGTGTAATTCGGTTGTCTAATCAAATGCTTGAAAGCAAATACAAGCATCCTCTATATAGACCGCTTGTGTAGTCATATCAGACTTTCTCTTAGGATGGCTAAGAAAAACGTACTTAAACAGAGTACAACACGAATTAAAACAAGCCATTTTAATTGGATAAAAAAAACATGTTTGAATAAACAATGATCTAACATTCCTTGACGGGGACTTTATGATTATGCAATTTGTTTGCCAATGCACGTTTTTGCACATGATTTTACATAAAGAACATCCAAAAATGCGGGGTTAAAACAACCCAAGTTGGGTTAAATATGGACAAACCCAGCGGTTGGGTTAAATGTTTGCCCAACCTGCTGCGTAGTTTTATTTAACTCATCTATTATTTAAAAATGACTGTATTGCTTGCTTAAAATGAACCCGAAGTATGTTGGAAATTAACATTTATTAATGTTTAATAATTATTAAGTTTAATGAATAATAATGAAACAATAATCATTTATTAAATTGCTTATTAATAAATGTTCACCTTTTGATTATTATTGTTGCCTCTAGTAATTAGTGTCTGATTTTTAATTTCCAACCTATTTTGGGTTCATTTTAAACCAGACATAGAGTAATTTTTAAACAATAGTTGGGTTAAATAAAACTGCCCAGCACGTTGGGCAAACATTTAGCCCAACCACTGGGTTAAAACAAACCAATCGCTGGGTGTGTCCGTTCTCAAACCAATTTGTCTTGTTTTTAACTCTGCATTTTTTAGAGTGTATTTTAGGAACAAACTACGTTTAAGTTTCTGAATCACATATGTGAAAGGAGAGAGAATTAGGAAAAGGACATGATAAGAAGAAGCACAGGTTAAAGTGAGGCAAGGTCTTGTTGTCCGTTTCAGCACCACGCTGAGCGCTGCAGATATAGCAGATATGATTATGTATAATTGCCCATGGCCAAGGGAAAACGTATATATTTCTTACAATTACATAAAAGCCCTTGAGATCACTGTGAGCATGCGTGTGAATGTTTTCATTTATCATGTAAGTTGTCAGGTAGACTTTATGTTTATGTCCAGCTGCGAACCCATGAACTCTCTCTGACTTTCCCTTCAGCGAGTTGAGCGCAATGTCAACATGATGGGCACAAATACATCAGAAAAAAACAAAATGTGTGAGTCAGCCTGCACCGATTACCAGCTTTCTGACCTAATCTTTCACATGGCATTCAGCAAAAAAAGCATCACAGCGTGCAGCAAAAATAAATAAATAAATACAATATTGTTCTATAGTAGTACAGTATAGTACAGGACACTACAGTATAAATAATAGTAAATAGAAACTTTTATTTTAATTATTTATGAAGAAAACCAAGTTAATTTTTTTTTTTTTTTTTTTGCAAATAAAACAAAATGTTAAATGGTTATATTTCATAAACAATTATGTTAAAATATTATATTCTATACTAAAAAGTTTTAGGTAACACTTCATTTTATAGTGTCATTGTTACATGTAGTTACTGTAGTAATAAGTGCATAATTACATGCAATTAACCCTAAATCAAACCCTCCTCCTAACCCTATAGTAAGTACATGTAGTTAATTAAGCTATTATTACTCAGTACTTACACAGTAAAGTGTAACCAAGTTTTAGTAGCTACTATACTTTAGCACAAGGCACAGGTAAATAGTACTGCAAATACTGTGGAGCCTAAACAGTGTAATGTAAAGAGTTAATTTAGGTATTTGGCTATAGTACACAAAAATATTAGTCTTCAGTACAATATAATCTAGTATAGGACAGTAAACATCAGAAGTCATAAGTTTTGTCTGTATACTGTAACGCCAGCATGTAAATAAACGGATCATCGTTCGCATGTGGCTACAGTATGCAGTATGGTTTGTTGAACGTAGTAAATATCACAGTCAGTGAGCTTACCGTCTACAGCCATAGTCGGTATAAACGCGTATCTCTCCGTGATGACTCTAGTAGGTGTCTGCCATGCTCACGGGTGTCCGGTCCGGTAGAAGAGAGAGCCGGTGCTCCTGAACGACACCTCCGAGCGCAAAAGATCTGCTGTGGAGCAGGAGAAATCAGCGCGCGCGTCCACATATAAACCCGAGAGAGAGATGACAGTCATTCAGCTTCCAAAGCCTCTGGCAAGTTTAAACTCCTCCCTCTGCTTTCTCACCTTAGTGCTGAACGCACTCACAGCGAGCGATCCACTGATTACACAAGTGGCTGTGGAGATGAATGACAGTATGCAGCCAGTGCAATAAAACACACGAGTCATTTAAACTACATCTAGACCGGCGCGTGCACGAGGAAGTGAGGAACATATGGGCAAACGCATGAGAGGGCGCTTGTCAAAATAAACTTACCGCCGCGCCCGCACGGGGTGATTTAATAACACTTTCATTAGTAATGTGCTAACAAATATTAGGCCTACTTAATGTGTGTGTGTGTGTATATATATATATATATATATATATATATATATAGGCTATACAAACTGTTAATGAGAAAGTGCAAAGAATCTAAGCCATGTATTTACCTCAACAAATTTGTTAGACCTCTAATAATGACATTTAAGTTTGTCGCGGCGGATTTCGCGGGAAATTGCACACGTGTCATTCCGAGCATCATATCCGTACACAAAAGTAGCTCAATGTAGTGTGAAGCTGAAAGTTTGTTTGTCACAACGAACGTGAACGAAAAATTATGGATCATTCAAAACGGCATAACGAGGAATCAACATTTGTAAAAACAAACAAAACTTTATTTATTTGACCATCTGCTCTGATAAGATCCAGGAGTATCCACTTGCACATTAACCACATTCATCCGGGCAGAAGAGCAGAGCCAAAGCACAACCAAAACAATACAGGGCCAGGAACCCCAAACCAGATTCTCAACAAATCCAGCACCCCCAATTTGAAAAGATGAGATGTTTATCAATAACACTTTATAAAAGCCTAACTTTATATAATGTAATTAATGTTAATGTAATGTTGAATTAATGTTCATAACTGAATCATTCAAATTTGCAATGGAAGTACTTAATGCAACTGTTAAACTGTAACAAAGCAACTGTTAAAGCTGCAGTCTGTAATGTTTTTAGTTAAAAAATATCCGAAATCAATTTATGAGCAAGTACATAACCAGCCAGTGTTCAAAACTATCTCCTTACGTTAACACGATTCACAACGCTTGTAATAATGTTTTTTATTACGAGCAGTGCTGGTAGGTTTCCGCAGGAAATTGGAGCATGCTGCCGTCATCACGTCACATCTGTTTACATAAAGAACGAGTCCCAGCTTGTAGGCTATATGGCATGTGAGGATGGCAGATTATTTATAGCCTTTTCTCACAGCAGCTGCAATAATTAAACTTATAATTTTGAAGGTGGATTGTAATCCAGAAAAGTCCAAATGACAATCATCAGTGACAACTGGAGATTCACCTGTAGTCAAAAGCAAAAGACTTCGGACTGCGAGTGGCTACAGAAATTGAAATCTACAGGTAACACTAATACACACTAAATACATGTAGTCACACAATACTGATGTTGTTAACATTAACAATTTGAGAACAAAGTATAACAATAATGATTTGGTTTGACGTGATCCGAGCTAAGCAATTGTTAGATTTAATCACCATTGGTAGCGCGATTTATTGTAAGCCTAATGCTTTTTTTCTCAGTTGGTCAGACAAAAAGTGGAAGACATGTTACTTTTTCAGATGATATTTTCTGGTGAAAATTCTTATTTTGGTCATACTTCCAAGACGTAGATGGCGACAAAGAGGCAAAACTTAAAACTTACTTTATCTATCTATCTATCTATCTATCTATCCAGACAAATTATACCTTAACAAATGACAGTTAAGTATTATATATTTGTGACTGATCGTTCACTCAAAAATTAACATTCTGTCATCATTCATAATATTCATGACATTCTAAAACATGCATGACTTTCTTTCTTTCTTTGGAACACAAAATAAATGTAATTATTCAATTCAATTCAATTCACATTTATTTGTATAGCACTTTTCACAATACAATGTTTGCATGTCAACATTACATATGCATATGCATGTCAACATTACAATTTAGAGTGACCTGTTTTGTGATCTTAAAGAGTGTGATGGATTGTAGGGTGATAGAAGATTGGTTAAATAGACAGGAGCTAAACCATTTAGGGCCTTATAGGTCAGTAGAAATACTTTATAATTGTTACGTAACTTAAAGAGTTCACACAAAAATGAAAATTCTGTCATTAATTACTCACCCTCATGTCGTTCCAAATCCGTAAGACCTTCATTCATCTTCGGAACTCAAATTATGATATTTTTGATACAATCTGAGACCTCTCTGACTCCTTAATAGACAGCAATTTAACCACCACTTTCAAGTTCTAGTTCTACTAAAGTTCTACTAAAGACATTGTTAAAACAATCGACGCAACTGCAGTGGTTCAACCTTAACCCTTAAATGCATACCTCGGGTCTTTATCGACCCAGGACATCATTCACTACCCTCCTCCTCATTCATTTTTCAAAGTTAGACATTAACCTTCTTAGTATTCTTCAATAAATTCATTATAAAGAATATAACAAGAAAAAAAATCATAAAATTATAAAAGAATGCCTATTTTCCTACACTCAAAAAAATGAACTTTCACTGTTGTTAGTTTCACTCAAACCTCCCTTGTTCACATTACTTAAAAAACTCATGTAACTACATGAACGTAATTTAACTGCGTTGTTTCTACTAAAATTGAGTATTGTCAGCTTTACTTAGTAAGTGTTTGTTCAGTCAACTTAACATTGCTGTGTGAAACGCACACATTATTGTTGACATAACTAACTGTGCAGTGGATCCGTAGTTCCCAGCATGCTTTGCAAAGGACTGCATTAGGAGAGTAAATTTAGGGATTAAAGTGTTATTTTATGTGTTTTTCAGTAAAGGGAAAGATGTTGTTAGTTTATGTTAGTGTTTAATGTTCAGTTATATTGGACATTTAGAGTAGTTTCTGTAATGTTTTTGAATTTTGTGGTTACCATCATGCAGAAGAGTGTCGCCTGTGTTTAGGCTGTGCGCACTCATATATGCATGTTTATAGGATGAAATTCCTGCTCTCAATTCAATTGAGTTTGTTCAATTAGTTATTTTTTCGAGTGCAGTTTGGGGTGAGGGGCTGCATTCTGATATGTTGTATCCTTTTTATTTAAATGATTATTGAAAAAAAAAAATGTATTCACCTTACGTAATAAACATAACATTATTAAGTAAACGGCACATATAAATGTTATGTAACAGTGACATTTAAAGGATGTGTATTTACTCAAAGAATTTCTTTTGTTCATTCAACTAAATAGTTTTTTGTACAAATTACTCAATATTGTTGCGTGGAACCACTTGACACTTATTTTTTAAGTAAATCCAACAATTCATTTTTTGGAGTGTATTCATTTTTTGTAAAAATTGTATAGGGTCGCTAAAGACCCGAGGTATGTATCAGTGTACATATATTTTTTTCTGCAAAACAATAATTTAATCTTTGATGATGGAATAAGTGCAATTCACCTTTATTCCACAAGGTGGCAATGTCTGATACACAATGACGAAGTTACGTTTCATTCAGACAGAAAACGAAAGAATAGGCAAAACTTGAAATAGCTCAGCGATTTACTGCAGAGCAAGTAATGAACGCAATCAAATATGACTGTAACTGTCACTTGATGATGGATCTGGTGATGCTGTCAGCGATCAAAATATTGATTTTGAAGATGTTGAAAATGATAGTTTTGAGAATATGTTTGAGACTGCGAATGGGCTCATATTTGCGATCTCAAACATATTCTCAAAAATATCATTTGTTGAATGTACTGGGAAATGTACGGAGCCCCGGACATGACATGCTGGAAAAAAACTAAATCATGTGCACGATTTACTAATTCGTTCCCTCGATTTACTAAATGACGAGGACAGTGATGATGGCATAAAATATCTGCTCAAAATGAAACCTTCCAAGCTCTAAAAGGTAACAAAGTATGCTTTATTTTATTTTTTCTGTAATTGTTACACTAATATCAGGGGAGTTTTATATTATCACAACAGGTAGACATCTGTCTGTGTTAGATATAGATCCGGGTCACTAAAGACCCGAATATGTAAGAATGATTGGCGAAACATTAATGCATTTAAGGGTTAATGTTATTAAGCACTGAGAATACTTTTTGCACACAAAAACTAAACAAAAATAACGACTTTATTCGACTATACTGTATATTCTTCTACGCTTTTTACGTCCAGCTATTTCAGGTCCTATGTCTGAATGCCGGCTCAGTATTGGCAGAAGCTATTCACGTGAGCAACATGACGCAAGCATGTGATGCTGACACAGGAGCCGGCCAAAAATGAGTCTGTGTTCTGATGTAGAACCTGGAAGCGCTGGACATAAACATCATATGAGAATAACATAGAAGAGAAGATATTGTTGAATAAAATATTCTCTTCAATTCATAAAATGAAGGTTGTACCACTGCAGTCACGTTGAACATTTTACTGATGTCTTTAGTACCTTTCTGGAACTTGAAAGTAATGTTTCTGAGGTGGAGGAAGGCTGTTTTTGTAACATATGAAAAACCCAGGTATGGGTACTTTAACTGTAGAGGATGAAGTAACAGAACATCCTTCTAAGTGCAAATTGTATTCTAAGAGATTCTGTGTATATAGGCTTTTGGTCTAATAAGTAATACCTCAGTCTTATCTGAATTTAATAAAAGAAAATTACAGGTCATCCAATATTTTATATCTTTAACACACTGTGCCAACTTGGATAATTGAAATATTTCATCTGGTCGTGTTGAAATATATAACTGCAGTATCATCAGCATAACAGTGGAAACTAATTTCATGTAATGTTGTGAAAAATATTATAAAAGTGGCAGCATATATATTGAAAACAACAGAGAGCCTAACACAGATCCATATAGCACTCTATAATTTACTGACGTTATCCTAGATTTTTCCCCATTTAAAAAAACAAAATGGTGATGGTCTGATAGTTATGATCTAAACCACCTTAATGCCTGTCACTGAATACCAGTGTAATTTTGTAGTTGACCTTTGAGTCAATCTATACAAAGATATGTATACAAATATATGCAAATTATAACATTTACATATCTTAGTATACTTCAACTAACCATTTCATTAACAACCATTTTATGTTTTTATTCAAACTCTGTACACAGTACACATTTTTATATAAATTATCATCATATTATTTATTTCAAATAAATACATTAAAGGTGCCATCGAATGAAAAATTGAATTTACCTTGGCATAGTTGAATAACAAGAGTTCAGTACATGGAAATGACATACAGTGAGTCTCAAACACCATTGTTTCCTCCTTCTTATATAAATCTCATTTGTTTAAAAGACCTCTGAAGAACAGGCGAATCTCAACATAACACCGACTGTTACGTAACAGTCAGGATCATTAATATGTATGACCTCAATATTTGCATATGCCAGCTCATGTTCAAGGCATTAGACAAGGGCAGCCAGTATTAACGTCTGGATCTGTGCACAGCTGAATCATCAGACTAGGTAAGCAAGCAAGAACAATAGCGAAAAATGGCAGATGGAGCAATAATAACTGACATAATCCATGATATCATGATATTTTTAGTGATATTTGTAAATTGTCTTTCTAAATGTTTCATTAGCATGTTGCTAATGTACTGTTAAATGTGGTTAAAGTTACCACCGTTTCTTACTGTATTCACGGAGACAAGAGAGCCGTCGCTATTTTCATTTTTAAACACTTGCAGACTGTATAATTCATAAACACAGCTTCATTCTTTATAAATCTCTCCAACAGTGTGTAATGTTAGCTTTAGCCCATTAGCCACAGAGCACTATCAAACTCATTCAGAATCAAATGTAAACATCTAAATAAATACTATACTCACAGGAATCGATGCATGCATGCAGCATGAATGACGAACACTTTGTAAAGATCCATTTTGAGGGTTATATTAGCTGTGTGAACTTTGTTTATGCTGGTTAAGGCAGTCGAGAGCTCGGGGGCGAGGGAGCGAGAGATTTAAAGGGGCCGCACACTGAATCTGTGCATATATAATTTTGGCTCAAAATAGGCAGTTAAAAAAATTAATTAAAAAAAAATATATGGGGTATTTTGAGCTGAAACTTCACAAACACGTTCAGGGGACACCTTAGACTTATATTACATCTTGTTAAAACTGGTTCTAGGGCACCTTTAATACATCCACTGTATTTTTAATGTCATATTTTCATTTATGGATCAGGTTTAAGTAAAACAAAGAAAAACAAGTTAAGTGCTGACTCCACTTAAAGCTTTACAACTTGTCCACAGCATGACTTTCTTCTGGGTCACAACACACACTTTTGCACTATGACTCCCCATTTCTTGCAGTTTCACTAGGATAAGTGCCGTATCTGTTCTTTAGAAAAGGAAGAAAAAGCCTGTTAAGTGCTGCCGTCACGCCTCAGGGCAACACTCGCTTGTCGTGACGCTGTGGAGGAGGGAGTATCTGAGGAGAGCGTGTAGTCAAGAACATCAGCGCATCAGAGAGGTCTTCAGTGGCCCGTTCTACAAAGAAATCTTCCTGCGTGTCCCTCCTGTTTTGACGATCAACAGAACGGTGCCCAAGAGATGCCACTGTACCAAATGCCAGAGAAGATGTCTGCTTAAATTAGCTGTATTCAGGTACTTTCATAATTAACACTGATTGCCTTCACAGTATGAGGAGATGAGAAGGTGTTTGGTGAGGTGGGTTTAAAGAGGTGTGGGAGAGAGTCTCTGTAGGGCAAACATGCAACGCTACAAAGCACAGCTACAGCTTCTGTTCACTTCACAATACTGATGTTATTGATGTTGCACAGATTAACATGAAAGTTTAAAGAGTGGCTTTGTTGAATTTTAGCAAAAGCAACGCCTTGTGTTTAATTGTGCAGTTCAGTTGTTAGTGTGTTTGCCAAGAAAACATTGCTATTAAAATTGCTTGTACTTTAAGATTAGCCTATTGTTTTGAAGAAACCACTAACTCTAAATATCAATCTCTACACGTTAATTGCTCTTCAAATGTCTGGTTTAGGTGTGACTCATATCTAAACCATGTGACTTGTCTGTCTGTCTAGCTATATTCGATTATACATTAACAAATTATCTAAGCATTAATGTTTGTGACTTTAAAGTTATTAATGGGATGATTCACTCAAAAATTTAAATTCTGTCATCATTTTTTTTATTATTGCAAACAATTTAGAGATGACATTAATGAATACAACTTTGCATACATTACACAGAATGTATCAACAATATGTCCAAAGTCATCTGAACATATGGAAGAGAAACTAAATAATTAACAATGACCGTTAAAAGAGAAATATACATTTAAAGTTGCAAGAAAAAGAATGTGAACCACTTGCAGAATTTTAATTTTAAAACCAGTTAATAATTTTAACATAATAAGGGAGATAATACAAAATGCATGTTATTTTTTATTTAGTACTGTACTGAGTAAGATATTTTACATAAAAGATGTTTACATATAATCCACAAGACAAAAAAAAAAAAAAAAAAAGTTATTTATTAAAATAACCCCATTCATAAGTATGTGAACCATTGATTCTTAATACTGTGTGTGGTTACCTGGATGATCTACGACTGTTTTTTTGTGTTTGTTCTTTTTGTTTTGTGATGGTTGTTCATGAGTCTCTTGTTTGTTCTGAGCAGTTAAACTGAGCTCTGTTCTTCTGAAAAATCATCCAGCTCCTGCAGATTCTTCAGTTTTCAAGGATTTTTGCATATTTGAACCCTTTCCAGCAGTGACTGAATGATTTTGAGATCCATCTTTTCACACTGAGGACAACTGAGGGACTCAAACACAACTTTTAAAAAAGGTTTAAACATTCACTAATGCTCCAGAAAAAAACACGATGCATTAATAGATGGGGGGTGAAAACATTTGGAATTTAAAGATCAAGGTAAATTGTATTTAATTTGTCTTCCGGGAAACATGCAAGTATCTTCTGTTGCTTCCAAAGGGCAGTACTAAATGAAAAAAATGATATTCAAGCGAAATAAGAAAAATTTGAACATCTTCATCCTGTTCAAAAGTTTTCACCCCCCGACTCTTAATGCATCGTGTTTCCTTCTGAAGTGAATGTTTGAACCTTTTAATAGTTGTGTTTGAGTCCCTCAGTTGTCCTCAGTGTGAAAAGATGGATCTCAAAATCATTCAGTCCCTGCTGGAAAGGGTTCAAATATGCAAAAGATGGTGGAAAACTGAAGAATTTTTGGGACCTGGAGATTTTTTCTGAAGAACAGAGCTCAGTTTAATTGCTCAGAACAAACAAGAGACTCATGAACAACCATCAAACAACAAAAAAAAACAGTCGTAGATCATCCAGGTAACCACACACAGTATTAAGAATCAATGGTTCACAAACTTTTGAACTGGGTCATTTTAATAAATTTTTTTGTCTTGTGGATTATATGTAAACATCTTTTATGTGAAATATCTTACTTAAGACAGTACTAAATAAAAAATAACATGCATTTTGTATGATCTCTCTTATTTTGTTAAAATTTTGCACATTTTCACAGATTCTGCAAGTGGTTCACATACTTTTTCTTGCAACTGTATCTTTTTAGGAACATAAAGAAAGGCAGGAACAGCAAGGAAAGAAAAGAGGATATTAAAAAATCTCATCATATCTCTTCAAAAAAGAAATATATTTTTTATTAAATATTCTTAGTAATTTGATTAAATGTTCTACTTCACATAAGAAATCTATAAAAGTAGGTATTTTCTTAAGAAACTTTTGTTTGTGAAAATAGAATTTTGCCACAATGATAAGAAAGTTAACAGTAGATTCTAAAGATTTGTTTTGGTTTTCAAAAAAGCAAACAACATCCTTAATGTGTAAATTAAAGTTCAGATTAACTTTAGAAAAACAATAGGAACTCAAATCTTTCCAGAAAAGGGATGAAACATTACATGAGAAAAATAAATGATAAATATATTCACTTTCTTTTTTTTTACAGAAGGTGCATATATCAGCTACATCACAAAATTTCAAAATTCTGTCATCATTTACTCACCTTCTGGTGAGTAAATGACATCCGGATACAGGTCACATGTTAATGCCAAATGTAAACGAGCCCATAAAGGGTGCTGTATGTAACTTTTTTATTAAAGCGTAAAAATACCATAATATGTTTGCAGATATTTAGGAAACATGCTAAATTCATGTATTTGTTTCTCCAAAAAACAATGCTACAGCCAGTTATTCTACTTTGAAATATGTGTTCGGTGTCGGAACGTCTGTTTTTGTTTTGTTCTGTGTGATCCTGCCTACTGCCAATTTACCCAATAGTATTTCGACACCCTGGGTTGCCAGTTGGCAGAAAACACAGCATATTGCAGCCATGGTAGCCAGCAAATGATCTGGGTCAGAGATCGCAGATTCTACCCGACCTAAAAAGCCTTGGCATCCATCTAAAAATCTCTATGAATGGGAGATTATTAAAACGTGGATAAATCAACTCATCAACTTACAGTGTGTAAGTCTCCTCGCCTTCCATTGTCAACTGCGCTCACTCCTGTTGCGTGTCCTCAATCTGGCAACCCGCTCGAGCATCGAGCCTGAGGAGGAGGGGCAGAAGAAACAACCCTCTCCAATACTATGAATTTGGGCTGCAGTACCCATTTCAACCTCTATCTGTCAATGTTACATACTGCAGCTTTAAGGCCAAGGTCAATACTTCAATTTTTACGCGTACACGAGGGTCCACGCACAGTGCGCGTGACACAAATTTCGTCATCAGAATAGTACGAGCCCCACCCGGTTTTTGCAACTGTGTGTACTTTGTACACGCAGGTCATATTGAACTTGTTTTGCACTAATCAGTTGTTCCACAAGGTGGCAGCACTGGCCTGGTCTGTTTTTTCACAGTAGAAAAGAAACTAAAGAGACAGAAAAACAACAACAACAGATAGCCACAACTTTAGTTTAAAGCTGCAGTCCGTAAGTTTTGCCTCTTTGTCACCATCTCTGTTCGAAAACTGCAATTGCAGTTATTTGCGGAATTATCATCTTTAAGTGGGGTGTGCATCTGCAAGGCTCCTCAGTGCAGATCAATCTAGTGTTTTGAGGAGAATGTTTGGCTATAAGTAAGTAAGTAACATGTCTGCCACTTTTGTTCTGACCAATTGAAAAAAAAAAAAGCATTACAATAAATCACGCTACCAGTGGTGATTAAATCTAATGATCGCTTAGCTTATATCATATCAAACCATGCAAATTATTAATACTGTTATACTTTGTTCTCAAATTGTTAATGTTAACAACATCAGCATTGCGTGACTACATGTATTTAGTGTGTATTAGCGTTACTTGTAGATTTCAATTTCTTCAATTTACAGTCTAATCCCTAATTGTTCATTTGTCATACCATACAATCCGCCAAAAATGATGAAAAAAAGTTTAATTATTCCAGCTGCTGTGACCTGCAGCATCCTCACATGATATACCTACTAGCTGTGACTCGGTTTTTATGTAAACAGACGTGACGTAATGATGCAAAGATGAACAGCGCCATGCTCGAATTTCCTGCGGAAACCTACCAGTGCCACCCGAATTAGAAAACATTATCACAAGCTTTTGTGAATCAGGCTAAGGTAAGGAGATAGTTTTGAACGCTAGCTGGTCAAATTTATTTTGGATAATTTTTAAACAAAAAAAGTTACGGACAGCAGCTTTAAAAGAATACAGAGACAATGTTATCATTCATAACTTCTGGAGAAAAATAGCGCAGACACTGGCCAAAGAAGAAACTTTCTCAACCGCCTGTGTTCGTGCGCGCTATCAAATCGACTGTACTTATACGCTAGCGTACACTTAAAGGTGCCATAGAATTGAAAATTGAATTTACCTCAGCATAGTTGAATAACAAGAGTTCAGTACATGGAAATGACATACAGTGAGTCTCAAACTCCATTGTTTCCTCCTTCTTATATAAATCTCATTTGTTTAAAAGACCTCCGAAGAACAGGCGAATCTCAACATAACTTTTACGTAACAGTCGGGATCATTAATATGTACACCCCCAATATTTGCATATGCCAGCTCATGTTCAAGGCATTAGACAAGGGCAGCCAGTATTAACGTCTGGATCTGTGCACAGCTGAATCATCAGACTAGGTAAGCAAGCAAGAACAATAGTGAAAAATGGCAGATGGAGCAATAATAACTGACATGATCCATGATTACATGATATTTTTAGTGATATTTGTAAATTGTCTTTCTAAATGTTTCGTTAGCATGTTGCTAATGTACTGTTAAATGTGGTTAAAGTTACCATCGTTTCTTACTGTATTCACGGAGACAAGAGCCGTCGCTATTTTCATTTTTAAACACATGCAGTCTGTATAATGCATAAACACAACTTCATTCTTTATAAATCTCTCCAACAGTGTGTAATGTTAGCTTTAGCCACGGAGCACTATCAAACTCATTCAGAATCAAATGTAAACATCCAAATAAATACTGTACTTACGCGATTAGACATGTTGCATGACGAACACTTTGTAAAGATCCATTTTGAGGGTTATATTAGCTGTGTGAACTTTGTACATGCACTGTTTAAGGCAAGCGCGAGCTCCGTGGGCGGGGAGCATGAGAATTTAAAGGGGCCGCAGCCTAAATCGGCTCATATTTAATGATGCCCCAAAATAGGCAGTTAAAAAAATGAATTTAAAAAAATCTATGGGGTATTTTGAGCTGAAACTTCACAGACACATTCAGGGGACACCATAGACTTATATAACATCTTTTAAAAAGACGTTCTAGGGCACCTTTAAAAAATACTTAGGGGTTTAGAGTGGAGGTGTGTTATTTTGTAAATGATCAGATGTACAATAACATGGGAGGGGGGCAACTTTCATTTCATGTAGACTTTAAATTGCAACTCAATATATTCTTTCTTCATGTCATTCCAATCCAATTTCTAGTTCAACTTCCTGTGGTGTGTAGCCAATTCAATTCAAATTCATCCTCACTGAAAGGGAACCAATTCTTCAGTTCTGAATTTTGCACAGCCCTGACCCTAGCTACCACTCAGAACACCCTAGCAATGTTTTAGCAACCACCAGAAGACCTTGTCTATCATTGTCATGATAAGCTTTGCACAAGATCTTTCAGAAAATGTAAATATTTATATTATGATGTCCATCCATCAAATGCCTTATCCCAAAACTTGCAAATCTGAAAAGATGGTTTTGGCCTTGTTGAGCATCAAGACTGATGTCCTCAAAATCCAAATAGCAATCACAGTGTTCACTGACCCCTGGCAGAGAGGTTGCGTTTCCAGTGTGCCATTAATACTTTCATTGCTGTGTTTCAGACATGTGGCAAGCTGAGAGGGAGAAGTTTTCCATCCCTGCCGATAAGATTGACAGTCCGCGTTTAGACACATACAGAACAACCCGCAGATGGTGGTTTTGTGTCCAAACAGTGATGGACAGTGTGGGTGTAATTAAACGACTGTGGACCAATGCCCCCCTTGTACGGCCACCGGTTTTTCCGAACCAAGCTGTCAGCTGGCACAGTTTCCGACAATGCCCAGCCTCAGACAGGAAAACAGGATCGGTCATGGTTCTGGTGGTCAGACAGATGCACCGCAGAGTTCCTTGTCTATTTAATGGAAGAACAGAGTGTGTTCAGACTAGCTGCCAATCGCAGTCCAATAACAGGCTGTGGACTGCATCCCATATCAGACAACTAATTAAAGATGTATTCGGTCATGCTCTCTTATATGGTCTTATTAGTTTCAGGGCCAGGCATTGCCTGGGAAACAGGGTGCCACAAAAGAGTAAAGTTTGGGGGTTGAACATACTGGGGCACTTGATTTTCATACTATAATAGTGTCATGGTGTTGGCATTTTGAATGGCTGGCATGCAAACGCAATACCACTCCAGGGACGCTCCAAATCCTGAGCTTGTGGCCAAAGCCCAAAAGTGCAGAACCTGAAAACATCTTTGCAAACAGGGCTTTAAACACATACTGTATACTGCTGTCTGGCTGCTACTTTAGGATTTAGTTGGTTTTCTATTGCAAAATAAAGAAATAAACCATGAAGAGTTTGTGCATTATAGTGGTTTTAACCATGTTATGGAATATTCTTAGGCACAACCCAATGAGGACCAGCCTTTACCATGGTAAAACCAATGTAATGTATGGAAGTTAAGTAAATAATTAAGTGCATTAATATTATTCAACAAAATAAAACAACATAGCAATTTTTTAATTTAGAATGTGGCTCATCCAATTTTAGGGCTATAGTAAGATCTTACCAGATGTATGATGAATCAATTGTTAGTAAATCATTTAGTTAAATCGATAACAGACAAGATTGTAATTTGAATGTAAGGAAGTAGTTTTAAAATAAATGGAAATTCAAAGTAAAGTTAAATTGTCTAGATAGACTTTGAATGTTGGCTTGACAAACTTCTTAGAAAAAATATTTTTAAAATGTTTTTTTTATAGATAGAACGATAGATAGATCAGGCATCTCGCCATCAATGAGGAAGTCATGTTTGCGTGAGTGTGTGCGTTCAAACCTTCAAAAAGTCTTTGCCATTCCACTCACACCATAAACCCGGCCTGTCTCATGCAAATCAGACACTGTTGTAGCAGACTTCAGCAGCATTCAGACTAGAATCTCTGTTTATCTGACACGACCATTTTAGAGAACACAGCATGGGTTAGTGTGTTGCTGCTTGGGAAAGTCTCTTATTTCCACTCATCTCTCCCTCTCTGGTAATATCTGTACAGTTCTCTTTATCTTCCCCTGTCTCTGGGGCACAGATCAAATGATAAAGGATTCATTCATTTTTCCCATAAGGCCACCTTGCCTCTGTTCCCCCCAGTCAAGCTGAAAATATGCCCTACATACTCTCTTGACGACTACAGCTCCAGAAGATCAGACAGTCTGTTGATGGATATTCCCTCGCTACCAGCCGGAGAGAGTGTTGGCTCACTTGGAATTATCCTTCGCGAAAGGGTCGGATCCACAAGCTTACATCCTTAAAGTCACCATGAAAATTGACAATTCTTTTTTCTTTTTTTATAGAATACTGCAGTGTTTATTAAAAAGTATTTATCTGTATCTTTTTTTTTTTTTTTTTTAAATCACATGCCTCCTACTCTTTAATCAAAATAAAATTCCCTCCCTCTTGGAGTGACATCTCTTCTCTTCTCTGATGACGTGTTTACTGCTGCGAGGGCGGGACAACCTGTCACTCACATAAGATCCACCAATAGCAAAGCACAACCATCCAATCAATTCCCCATTGGCAAAATCAAGTCCCATCCTACTGCTGTTTCACTTGGACATACATTACAATAGGGAAGAAAACTTTCACTTCATGCTGACTTTACTGTAACCTGTTAATTGTCACCCCTTTTTTTTAACCTTAAATGGTTGTATTTCATGAATGCTTTGGAATACAGACCTAAAGTTATTTATCAAAACCTAAAGTTACTATTTTTAAAGAAGATACTGAAATGAAAGCCTATTCAAAAAAACAAAGTGTAAAGTTTAAGGTTGTGGTAAAAAAAAATGTACTGAACTAAACATTTTTTATCATTTACAAAACAATTTGGACTCTAAAATTGCTAGAAAATAAAAGTCATATGTCTAATCAAGTTGTGTTCGTAAATTATAAGTTGATTAAGCTGATGATTAATGGAGTAATCTGATTTTTTTTTTTTGTGGTAATAAAAATGTATTATAACAAAAACCTGCAGAGGGCGCCAACGACCTAGTAATTGTTGTTGTTGCACAGCAGATCAAATCCTTAAAGTCAGCATGAAATCAAAATTGACACTATTTACTTTGTTAGTGCATATTACTAGACTTGTGGTGAACAATTAATCCGTGCAAGTTAATACACAGAAAAAAATTGTCGTGGTAATCTTTAATCAAAATCTGAAAAGTTACTTCTGGTCTGGAATGGCGTTCCTTCTCTGATGACGTCAGTTTGACGGCTTGGGTTAAAAACAATTAAACCACTCCCCTCCAAACATTAGTCTGCTATGAGTCAGAGATGGAGAGGAGGAGCGCTAAAGTAAAACTCTGCCCTCTATTCAATATTCTGCTTCACTTGGAAATACGTCACAACACTGGAGAAAAGTCGTTTGCAACTTCCGGTTCACAAGGACTTTAATATTGGCCAAATGTTTACTTAATTTTTAATATTTGGCCACTTCCTTACGATGTAAATGCTACCGCCACTGTAATTTCTTGAACAAGAACATGTGGACATCAAAACATGCAAACTCAGAGCGAGGGTTTAAACTTTTATTTTGAAATTGTGATGAACAGTTCGCATATTTATAAACATATGTACTCTCCTGTGTTTGCTTAGGTTTATAAGTGATTTACATTACAAATCTGATTAAATGGCGCACATTGCGCTCTCAGATGAACGTTATAAGCAACCCAAACTCGGAGCATAAATGGAGTTTGTTAACCAAGCTGCTGAGATGCCCTCCACACATATCATACGCATTCCCGAATGCATGGCATTGGAAACCCAAATAAACAGCACAAGGACACTGACGGTTAACAGGCTATGGAATGCAAATAGAGAGAATGCATCTCCTCATGTGCTTTCAAACTAATTTTAAGATAAACAGTGTTTGTCTCTATCATGTTGAGCCAGTGCAAAAAATATACTGAGCTATACTTTTTAGAAAAACATTTGACATGTTTATATAAAAAAATAGAAAATCAAGCTTGCATCAGCTGATTCCCAGTATGAAGAAGGACATCACAGCGGGCTATATTTCACTCTCCGTTCATCTCTGAATGTCTCCACATAGCTAAGCTAACATCATTTTTATGCTCTTTGCTTAAAAGCTATCAGGTTATTAAAAACATGCTTGTTGCTTAGGACTATCTGTGTAACTGTGTTGCTTAGGCTTATCTAGTTGTTTTTTTAGTAAAATGTGTATGCTAAGCTTATACAATCATATTGGCAATGTGAATTACTTATCTGTTGTCAGTGGCAACATGCTTGTCACTGCAACATGCTGTGCTTTAACCTATCAAGTCAAGTCACCCAAGTTTGTCGCACTTTAATGTTTCAGATCATCAAACAAATTTAAATATTAATCAAAGATTACACAAGTAAACACAACATGCAGTTTTTAAATGAAGGTTTTCATTATGAAGGGAAAACAAAATCCAAACCCACATGGCCCTGTGTGAAAAAGTGCTTGCCCCCCTGTTAAAACATAACTTGGCAGTGGTTCATCACACCTGAGTTCAGTTTCTCTAGCCACACCCAGGCCTGATTACTGCCACACCTGTTCACAATCAAGAAATCACTTAAATAGGACCTGCCTGACAAAGTGAAGTAGATCAAAAGATCCTCAAAAGCTACACATCATGTTGAGATCCAAAGAAATTCAGGAACAAATGAGAAAGAAAGTAATTGAGATCTATCAGTCTGGAAAAGGTTATAAAGCCATTTCTAAAACTTTGGGACTCCAGCCAACCACAGTGAGAGCCATTATCCACAAATGGTGAAAACATGGAAGAATGGTGAACCTTCCCAGGAGTGGCTGGCCGACCAAAATTACCCCAAGAGAGCAGCGACGACTCATCCAAGAGGTCACAAAAGACCCCACAACAACATCCAAAGAACTGCAGGCCTCACTTGCCTCAGTTAAGGTTAGTGTTCATGGCTCCACCATAAGAAAGAGACTGGGCAAAAATGGTCTGCATGGCAGACGAAAACCACTGCTGAGAAAAAAGAACATAAAGGCTCGTCTCAGTTTTGCCAGAAAACATCTTGATGATCCCCAAGACTTCTGGGAAAATACTCTGTGGACTGACGAGGCAAAAGTTGAACTTTTTGGAAGGTATGTGTCCCATTAAATCTGGCGTAAAAGTAACACAGCATTTCAGAAAAAGAATATCATACCAACAGTAAAATATGGTGGTGGTAGTGTGATGGTCTGGGGCTGTTTTGCTGCTTCAGGACCTGGAAGACTTGCTGTGATAAATGGAACCATGAATTCTGCTGTCTACCAAAAAATCCTGAAGGACAATGTCCGGCCATCTGTTTGTGACCTCAAGCTGAAGTGAACTTGGGTTCTGCAGCAGGACAATGATCCAAAACACACCAGCAAGTCCACCTCTGAATGGATGAAGAAAAACAAAATGAAGACTTTGGAGTGGCCTAGTCAAAGTCCTGACCTCAATCCTATTGAGATGCTGTGGCATGACCTTAAAAAGGCGGTTCATGCTCGAAAACCCTCCAATGTGGCTGAATTACAACAATTCTGAAACATGAGTGGGCCAAAATTCCTCCACAGCGCTGTAACAGACTCATTGCAAGTTATCTCAAATGCTTGAATGCAGTTGTTGCTGCTAATGGTGGCCCAACCAGTTATTAGGTTTAGGGGGCAAGCACTTTTTCACACAGGGCCATGTGGGTTTGGATTTTATTTTCTCTTCATAATAAAAACCTTCATTTAAAAACTGCATGTTGTGTTTACTTGTGTTATCTTTGATTAATATTTAAATTTGTTTGATGATCTGAAACATTAAAGTGTGACAAACATGCAAAAAAATGAAAAAAAAAAATGGAGGGGGGCAAGCACTTATTCACACCACTGTATATATATATATATATATATATATATATATATATACACACACAGTGGGTACGGAAAGTATTCAGACCCCCTTAAATTTTTCACTCTTTGTTATATTGCAGCCATTTGCTAAAATCATTTAAGTTCATTTTTTTCCTCATTAATGTACACACAGAACCCCATATTGACAGAAAAACACAGAATTGTTGACATTTTTGCAGATTTATTAAAAAAGAAAAACTGAAATATCACATGGTCCTAAGTATTCAGACCCTTTGCTGTGACACTCATATATTTAACTCAGGTGCTGTCCATTTCTTCTGATCATCCTTGAAATGGTTCTACACCTTCATTTGAGTCCAGCTGTGTTTGATTATACTGATTGGACTTGATTAGGAAAGCCACACACCTGTCTATATAAGACCTTACAGCTCACAGTGCATGTCAGAGCAAATGAGAATCATGAGGTCAAAGGAACTGCCTGAAGAGCTCAGAGACAGAATTGTGGCAAGGCACAGATCTGGCCAAGGTTACAAAAAAATTTCTGCTGCACTTAAGGTTCCTAAGAGCACAGTGGCCTCCATAATCCTTAAATGGAAGATGTTTGGGACAACCAGAACACTTCCTAGAGCTGGCCGTCCGGCCAAACTGAGCTATCAGGGAGAAGAGCCTAGGTGAGAGAGGTAAAGAAGAACCCAAAGATCACTGTGGCTGAGCTCCAGAGATGCAGTCGGGAGATGGGAGAAAGTTGTAGAAAGTCAGCCATCACTGCAGCCCTCCACCAGTTGGGGCTTTATGGCAGAGTGGCCCGACGGAAGCCTCTCCTCAGTGCAAGACACATGAAAGCCCGCATGGAGTTTGCCAAGATGGTGAGAAATAAGATTCTCTGGTCTGATAAGACCAAGATAGAACTTTTTGGCCTTAATTCTAAGCGGTATGTGTGGAGAAAACCAGGCACTGCTCATCACCTGTCCAATACAGTCCCAACAGTGAAGCAGTGGTGGCAGCATCATGCTGTGGGGGTGTTTTTCAGCTGCAGGGACAGGACGACTGGTTGCAATCGAGGGAAAGATGAATGCGGCCAAGTACAGGGATATCCTGGACGAAAACCTTCTCCAGAGTGCTCAGGACCTCAGACTGGGCCGAAGGTTTACCTTCCAACAAGACAATGACCCTAAGCACACAGCTAAAATAACGAAGGAGTGGCTTCACAACAACTCCGTGACTGTACTTGAATGGCCCAGCCAGAGCCCTGACTTAAACCCAATTGAGCATCTCTGGAGAGACCTAAAAATGGCTGTCCACCAACGTTTACCATCCAACCTGACAGAAATGCAGAGGATCTGCAAGGAGGAATGGCAAAGGATCCCCAAATCCAGGTATGAAAAACTTGTTGCATCTTTCCCAAAAAGACTCATGGCTGTATTAGATCAAAAGGGTGCTTCTACTAAATACTGAGCAAAGGATCTGAATACTTAGGACCATGTGATATTTCAGTTTTTCTTTTTTAATAAATCTGCAAAAATGTCAACAATTCTGTGTTTTTCTGTCAATATGGGGTGCTGTGTGTACATTAATGAGGAAAAAAATGAACTTAAATGATTTTAGCTAATAGCTGCAATATAACAAAGAGTGAAAAATTTAAGGGGGTCTGAATACTTTCCGTACCCTCTGTATGTATATATACACACACGTTGTTGTTGTTGTTGTTGATGTGTCTCGTTTGTCACCCATCACAGCACGGACAGATGTTGGCCTCCTTCCAGCTCCACCAAGTGGCCTGGGAAGCCCCTGATGCTGATCCTCTATGAGGTCAAACCCCAAGAGGACCAGCACCAAACACCAACCAGACAACCGGTTCACACTGGCTCTCAGCACAACAGCTCCCGTACGCAAGTCAGCAATCCCGCGAGAAGTTGCACTGAACCCCATCCGTCACCCTCCGAGGGAAACTTTCACTATTGATCTTCACTGCTGTGAGAGATATAAAGCAGGGTTTCGCTATGGTAAGAGTGCTTCACTTGGGCGAAGAGTGAGTGCAAGTATCACACCACCTGACGCCGTGGGTCATTCCCACACATATGGTGTGAAGGGACACACACATCACCCAACACCATCCAACACAGCCATCCCGTGAGAAGCTGAACACAGAGGCCCATTCGTCACCTGTCGATGATGTGCTTCATCCAGCTGTGTGATGAGTGAAGTTGCGATGTGTTGTCTTCTAGTAGGCAGTTCTTCTTGGGCACAGGATCCAACTATCAGGCAGATCGGATCAGCTTCTTTATTCCCATTGGTAGTGGCCGCATCGCTTCACTGCTTATTTGCATATATATGTATTGTTGTTGTTGTTGTGTCTCATTTGTCACCCATCACAGCACGGACAGATGTTGGCCTCCTTCCAGCTTCACAAAGTGGCCTGGGAAGCCCCTGATGCTGATCCTCTATGAGGTCAAACCCCAAGAGGACCAGCACCAGCATGTGTGTGGAGGGACACACACATCACCCAACACCATCCAACACAGCCATCCCACGAGAAGCTGAACATCGGTCACTCATTGCCAAGGTGCTTCATCCAGCTCTGTGATGAGTGAAGTTGTGATGTGTTGTCTTCTAGTAGGCGGTTGTTCTTGGGCACGTGTCCTGTATCAGACAGCAGATCACTTCTTGTACTCCCACTGGTCGCCACATCACTTCACTGCCTATTTGCAAAGCTGAGGTGAGGGTCAAAGTTGTTGGCTTCTAGTCGGTTCTACTCGCCCGCGGGATCCAACTGTATCAGGCGGCACATCACTTTCTGTACTCCGATTGGTAGTGGCCGCGGCCCGCAGAGCAGCGTTTCTTAATAATCCTCGTGGAATTTGTAGTGGAGAGATGAGAAACTCACGGTAAGAGCGAGAATTACACAGATTATAAAGGAGTTCTGCGCGTGACGTCACACAGTAGCATATGAAGGAGTTCTGCGTGTGATGTCACACATTAGAATTTAGAATCCTGTTTGTGCATTAACTTACGCATTTACTTGTGCATTAAATAAGGTATAAAATGATCTGTTTGAATACATATATGCTTGTGAGCAATAAGCATAGGCCTACTGCTCCCGGGGAACAAGATAGAACAACACTGAATTATTCAAATAAGGTAAGATGGGATAAGACCCCATTGATGTTCAGACTTTTCATCTGAACATAAAATTTATGAACAGTTTGGAGGTTGAATTAATCTGAATTCATACTATTATGACCTGCATATGCTTTTAAATGCACTAACGAATGCACTTATTTTACACTGTAAACCCTAATGCTCAAAATAACTAAATTGTTTTGAGTAGGACAAACTTAAATTTAACAAATTAGTTCAGTTAAATTTACTGTTATGAGTATTTAGAACTTTCTTTTTCTTTTGAGTTCACAGAACTGGTATATTTTAAGGTGAGACACCCCAGGTGAATTAAATAATAGATATAAAAAAATGAAGTAATAGATATCACCATACTTCCCCAGCTGGTTGATTACATTAAAGAGTAAATGCTAAAATTGTTATATAATGTGTTTTTTTTGTGTGTGTGTGTGTGTGTGTGTGTGTGTGCAAGATTAATGGATAAGGGAGATTTAGTAGTGATTAATGTTTTGCTATGCTAATTTAGAAGAGTTTCTGTTAATGTGGGTTTTTGAAGAGTTACCATCATGGTGACTAGTAGCGCATGTGGCTTGGTTTGAGAGCAGGTAAGTTACATGTTTTAAATTGCTGTACTCATTCAGTAAGTGTTATACCATATTGTTAACATGTTAGCGAAATTTGCAAGTTGGCATTTTTTGAATTTTCTTATTAGGGTTTACAGTGAAGTAAATAACTCATTTTATTTGGAAGACCTCAAAATAAAAAAGTTATTTAACTAAATATTTTATGTTAATTGCTATCAAAGTTTATGAGTTAGCTAACTCAGTACTTCAAGTTAGGATCAATTAACATGCATGAGTACTACAAACTCAAAACTTGATAGTTCTACTTACTTAAAATTGGAAACATCATAACTAAAAAAATTTGATGTAACTGATTACCTCAAATTTTTTGAGTTAGCCCAACTTATTTCGGGTTTACAGTGTATTCTCAATATTTAGTGATAGCCTCAGATGCAGATTTTTACCCACAGCCACAGGTATTGTTCTTTTTCTATAGGTCTTTGTAAAAACATCGCCTTTCAGGTCTCTTTTTTCTGTGAAATCTAATGATAAAAGTAAGAATACTTTTTACATTAATAATATTTCAAGATGAACAGTTACTGAACTGAAGCAACTTTAGTTTACTTGATTATCATTACATCGTTTTCTTTTCTTTTTAGGAAAATCATGATAAAATCAAATATGATCTTTGAGGAAAGTTTATTCTCTCTATCATCATTGTATTGCATTGCATTAAAATCTGCAGAGCTTTGGTCATAAAGCTAAGCATTTAAAGATCATCATTATTAGCAGATATAGAGTGACAACTGATAATGCTGAAAATGCATCTTATATGTTATACTGTTATAAATATTTACATTACAATCTATCAGAATTTCATCTCAACTAATCTATGCAACAAAGCTTAATTTTGTGCAAACTTTTTAAAAATTTAAAATGTCACATTTTGTCTGAATGTTCAATAAATTATTCTAATTAAAAAATATATTCTCTGATTCTTATTTCATGTCAGGCTTTACAGGGTTAAAAGTGATGCTTGCCTCAGCAATCAGCACTAATTACAAATATTTCATAGAATGAAAACCAGAAAAACAATCTCTCCCACTAGTTCTCATATTATACTCTGATGCACTTTCCATTATTTCATCTCTTCACAATCATTCTCTTTGTCTTTCTCTCTTCTTTCTTCTGTGGTCCATTTCTCTCTAATCTGTCAGTGTCATTTCCAAGGCCTGGTTACATGCACTGTTTTTACGCATCTGTCAAACACTATCTGATAAAAGCACAGAACCTTCACAGCAAGATAGGACCAGGAAATAAGATGAAGGGCTCCATGCATCGTTGAAAATATCTATCACTTCGGAAATTATCTTCAGAGGCTCCTCAAGGCATTACTATCTGAAAATGCATTTGTCAATAGACTCATTTGATAGCCTCTGTGGTTCTCACCCACCAAAATTAGACGAGAACTTGATAGAAAACACGAAAGGGATCAGAATAAAACTTAGTTTCAAACTTAAAATCGATATTATTCTGAAGTCTGTTTACTAGAAATGAAAGAAGCCATTAATCTTTGAATTGATGCATTGTGTAATCTAGCATTCATTCATGCACTGAATGCTCAACGGACGCCGAGCCTTGTGTGTCATGCCTCATTCAGACACTGAATTATAATCTCACCCACACACAAACCTGCAGGGGATGGACTTTTTTTCTTTTCTTTTTTTACCTGTCTTACTCTTCCTCTCACTGTCACTTCACATATTGAATGGCTCATTCACTGGCTGAATACAGAACTGTGTTTCCATACTATTCTGACATCAGTCTTTTGAGTTTTTCTCTGTGTGCACAAGCTGTTTCAGGATCAGCGCTTGCTATTGCCCTCTTAAATGTCTCCAGACTATTTCATTTTCCCAGGAGTTCATGCCAGTGATAAAGACAGCTTGTCGTTCGGCTGGCATGGTTGTTGGTTGCCCAAGGCCTTGCCATTATTAGAACAATGTCACCAGTATTTACAGTTGCCTTCGGTGCGCTCGGCTTTGCCAGACTGACCTCAGTGCTGTCTTCATAAAATAAAATGTTATTTAAAAGCCTTTAGAGACGTTATGACCTTTTCCCTATTATATTGTAAGTGATTTGTCTAACTACTTGTCAGAAGTGGTTAACATGAAACAGTTGTCTTGTTTTTCAGGAAAAAATATCTAAAACATGTAAAACAAATTTATGAAGAAGCGATGTAAGACTATATATATATATATACAGTCAAACCAAAAATTATTCAGACATTTTTGATATGTTTGATATATTTTTACAAGTGGGTGCAGGACACTATAGTTCATTTATGTAAGTGAGGATAGTAAAATAAAGTAAACTGTGACATATTATACCCAAAAATTCTTCATACTGTGGACTATCAGTAAAATTGATAAAAAATTGGAACCAAAAATTATTCAGACACTTTGACCTGACCATGTTTTGTTTAAGTGTTATTTGTCATAATTAAGATTATTTTTTTCTGACACAGTTTAACTCTGAGATCTTGTTATATTGTATTACCATTTTTATTACCATTACCATAACTGCAAAGTTTCAAAGATCAAAGGGCATGATAAATGGAGTTACTGTTTCCCAAAATAAAGAAGTGATTCTGAACTTCCTGTAAGTTATTCCAGTCTTACTTCCTGCACAATCCTACATTGGTTTGTAACCAGTGTTGGGTAAGTTACTCTAAAAAAGTAATTAATTACTAGCTACTAATTACATCTTCAGTGTAATTAGATTACTAAACTAATTACTTTATCTAAAAAAAAAGCGTACTTATTACTAATTATTTTTTAAATCCCAGCCTCAGCCAATACAAGAAAAGACATGAAACCGCTCTTGGTCCCACTTTATATTAAGTGGCCTTAACTTACTATGTACTTTCATCACGGCACCTGTTAGTGGGTGGGACATATTATGCAGCAAGTGAACGTTTTGTCCTCAAATTGATCTGTTAGAAGCAGGAAAAATGGGCAAGGCTGGCCCGTATGGTCCGATCCAACAGACGAGCTACTGTTGCTCAAATTGCACAAGAAGTTAATTCTGGTTCTGATAGAAAGGTATCAGAATACACAGTGCATTGCAGTTTGTTGCATATGGGGCTGCATAGCCCTGTCCACCGCCGAAAGCACCAACAGTGACACGTGAGCATCAGAACTGGACCACGGAGCAATGGAAGAAGGTGGTCTGGTTTTGCATCACCTGGATGGATGGTACTCAGAAAAAGCATAACCAATGTTGCGTCGGTTACGCTTGTTTCGTAAGTTGAATAGGGAAGGCATAGGACGTAGCGTAAGCATTTTGAACTGCAAGAAGCATTAAACTTTCTTTGTAAGTTGAATACGGAAGGCGGTCTGGCAGATTCTAGCTATTTTACCTTATAACGTGTTAAACATGGATACTTTTCTTACTCAAACACATCGCTTCCCTTCAGAAGGCTTTTATTAACCCCCCGGAGCCATGCGGAGTACATTTATGATGGATGGATGCACTTTCTTGAGCTTCAAACAGGTGGTTTCCGTGCACTGCCATTATAAAGCTTGGAGCATCAGGGTGATTATTAATATAACTTTGATTGTATTCATCAGACTCAGAAAGAAGAAAGTCATATATACCCATGGCTTGAGGGTGAATAAATCATAATTTTCACTTTAAAGTGAACCAAATGTAAAAGTAACAAAATGACATTTTTTCTTTCCAATATAGAGCATAACAGTATGGTTCAAGAATTTCCTCCATAGAGAAAATGATTTTTAAGATGCCCTAGAATTGAAAATTGAATTTACCACGGCATATAGTTAAAGGTGCCCTAGAATTAAAAATTGAATTTATCTTGGCATAGTTGAATAACAAGAGTTCAGTACATGGAAATGACATACAGTGAGTCTCAAACTCCATTGTTTCCTCCTTCTTATATAAATCTCATTTGTTTAAAAGACCTCTGAAGAACAGGCGAATCTCAACATAACACCGACTGTTACGTAACAGTCGGGCTCATTAATATGTACGCCCCCAATATTTGCATATGCCAGCCTCATGTTCAAGGCATTACACAAGGGCAGCCAGTATTAACGTCTGGATCTGTGCACAGCTGAATCATCAGACTAGGTAAGCAAGCAAGAACAATAGTGAAAAATGGCAGATGGAGCAATAATAACTGACATGATCCATGATTACATGATATTTTTAGTGATATTTGTAAATTGTCTTTTAAATGTTTCATTAGCATGTTGCTAATGTACTGTTAAATGTGGTTAAAGTTACCATCGTTTATTACTGTATTCGCGGAGACAAGAGCAGTCGTTATTTTCATTTTTTAAACACTTGCAGTCTGTATAATTCATAAACACAACTTCATTCTTTATAAATCTCTCCAACAGTGTGTAATGTTAGCTTTAGCCACGGAGCACTATCAAACTCATTCAGAATCAAATGTAAACATCCAAATAAATACTGCACTTACGCGATTAGACATGCTGCATGACGAACATTTTGTAAAGATCCATTTTGAGGGTTATATTAGCTGTGTGAACTTTGTTTATGCTGTTTAAGGCAAGCGCGAGCTCCGTGGGCGGGGAACGCAAGCATTTAAAGGGGCCGCAGCCTGAATCGGTGCATAGTTAATAATGCCCCAAAATAGGCAGTTAAAAAAATTAATTAAAAAAAATCTATGGGGTATTTCGAGCTGAAACTTCACAGACACATTCAGGGGACACCTTAGACTTATATTACATCTTGTAAAAAAACGTTCGATGGCACCTTTAAATAATTAGAGTTCTGTACATGGAAATGTCATACAGTGAGTCTCAAACACCATTTTTCCTCCTTCTTATGTAAATTTGATTTGTGCAAAACACCACTGAAAAACAGGTGAATCTCAACAATGATCTCAACTGTCAATATAATTCATAAACGCATCTTCATTCTTTATAAATCTCTCCAACAGTGTGTAATGTTAGCTTTAGCCCGTTAGCCCTGGAGCATAGCCTCAAACTCATTCAGAATCATTCACTTTGTAAAGATCCATTTTGAGGGTTATATTGTGTGAACTTTGTTTATGCAATGTATTATAGAGTTGCGAGTTGGGGGCAGGAGAGCAAGCGTTTAAAGGGGACACGCTCAGAAACGGCACATTTTTAAATATGCCCCAAAAAAGGCAGTTAAAAAATGTAATAATAAAAAATCTATGGGGTATTTTGAGCTGAAACTTCACAGACACATTCAGGGGACACCTTAGACTTATATTACATCTTGTGAAAAAGAGTTCTAGGGTACCTTTAATTAAGATTAGTAATGTATATAACATACAGTACAATGCAACTTTAACTTAATAATAAAAAAAATTTATGCGTTAAACAGCCAACTTACCATTGTAGAACTACATTACCATAATGCTCATAAAGAGATCCACCAATCAGAGAAGTTGCTGTTACCCTGGAGCAGGAAACATGGCAAAAGAGCTCTGTAGTCACTGCCCTTATAAAACACTGCAAATAACAATCATAGTCTAAATAAAATTGTATATGTTTGAATATTCAGCAATAAACTTCAAATGTATGTTAATTTATACTTACAATGAAAAACAATATTGTCTATAAATCATTCATTATACAAATAAAATATTTACATAGTTGGTATAGTTATATTTTTATATTTCTTGAAACTGGTTGGTTCAAGAAAATGAACAGAAAAAAAATTCAGGGATCAAGGTTTCTGAAAAGAAAAAAAAAAGGGCAGTCACTGTTGCAATCTATTGCAATATATCCGGTCTTAGGGGAAAACATGGGAACTTCTCTACCCAAAGATTTACTCTACACAAAGACATGGGCCGCTCACAGCATTGCTACAAGGATGACTTCAAGCGTGACATGAGAACTCCATAAATGAAGAAGAGCTGGGAAGACGGCTGTTCCAGAAGGAGAAATGTCCTGCAGCTACAGATGAAGAGTGAAGAGGGAAACTCATTAGCCAGACGGAGGACAAAAAGTCCTGCCGTAAGGAGTGATGCCACACTGCCGACTACACAGGTACAGGAACTGGAACAGTCTGTCACGCTCACATCCGTCTGATTATTCATGGTTGACATCATTTCCTAGAGTGCCCAAGGGAATTCAGTTTCTGTGTATCATTCAACCACAATGAGAATAACTGAACTCAAAATGAATATGTCGGGATACAGTAAAGATGTCATGATGCAAATGACAATAATATAGTATATAATAATGATAATAACAATAAAAACTTTATTATATTTTATTTATAATTCTGTCCCAGTCACATTCATTAAAAGACAAAATGTATTCCGGAAACAATTTCCATGTACTTACTGATGAGGTTATTGATCTAGTCTTTTCATTTTTAATCAGCTTCTTTTTCTTCTTTGCTCTTATCTGCCATAACAAAGGATTCTCTATTGATCGCCCTTTCTTCACCTCTCTGATGCTTTTCTCAGGTCATCTGGGTCAACTAATTGCTAGTTTGTCCTTATTTGAACCTCTGGATATCAGCCATCATTTTGTAAATCAATGAAATTTCAATTGGTGGTTTGTTACCTGAAGGATCTCTGCGGCTGTTTAAATGGAGTAGCTGTAATGGCATTTGCCGCCGTCCTCTGCAAGGACATTTTCTGATAGTACAAATGCAAATCATTTTGAAAAGTACTTTTATGAAGTAATGTTCTGCATATATTTTTTATTAATCTAAACTATAATGGATGATGGTTACATTTCAATGTCAGTTTGAAGTACAATGTCCTGGCATGCTCTCCATCTCTCTCTGCCTTAGGTTAGAACATGAGCTGTTTTCTTTGTGATGATGAGCTGGTGGGGGTGAGCATAGATATATAAATATATATATAAATAGATTCCTCATTAGTGTCTCTGACCACTTTTGAGAGCAAGTTGACTGTGCATCTACAACCAAGTTATTCAGATGTACAGAATGAATATCTATATCTACAACAGACATTAGCAGATGATTTTCACAGCATTTAGTTTATCATTAAAGGGGTCATGAACTGAGAAATCAACTTTTCCTTGAGCTTTTGATATAAGAGGTCATCATAGTATAAGAATATCCTGTAAGTTTCAGAAATGAAAGCTTTTTTTGACACCAGGCCCATTGAATGACTGATCCTGGAATTTGCCCATCTATGTCATAGATAGGTGAAACGCCGCCTGCACAGAAGAAATCAACACCTAATTCGTCATTGCAATGTTAGCCCCACCCACTGGCTTGTTAGTGTATTCAGTACATTTCACAGTGGATTCTCTGGTAAATCAATCGCATTTCGGCGCAGGCTTTGCAAACAGACTTTTACGATATGGACTCGACAGTAATGCAACAACATGTAAGTAACTGTGTTAATTCTAATGCCTGATCTGATATTAATGATTCATGTACAGTCAGATGTTCTTTGTCTGTGTCAGTAAATCAAACCAGTGACTAAGCAGTCAACTTCATGTTGTTTCTCTTAGTAGGATGAAAATAATCTGTTATTTAGACGGTGATTAAATCAAAGAACGCTCCCTTTACAATCGCTGGAGCTGTCAATCAAACAGCGTGAGTTAAAGCTGCAGTAGGTAACTTTTGTAAAAATGTATTTTTTACATATTTGTTAAACCTGTCATTATGTCCTGACAGTAGAATATGAGACAGATAATCTGTGAAAAAATCAAGCTCCTCTGGCTCCTCCCAGTGGTCCTATTGCCATTTGCAGAAATACACCGCTCCCGGTAAGAACCAACCAATCAGAGTCAGGAGGAGTGTCTTAGCAGTGTCAATCAAGCTCGTGTGCGCGCTGATCACACTCCTATCATGCACAGCCATAGTGCACAGCGTGTACAGGCATTCAAATTCAAGATTACCAGTGTGCAGCAGCTTTGCTTATGACGGACAAACAATCCAGTTTCGTACGTATAATACCCCATAAAGTGCGTATCATATGCACGCGAAAAACTCATTTTGGCGTATATATTCTATGAGATTACAAACTCGTACTATTGATACGCATTTTCGTGTGATCGGGCTCTATTAAGTCATGATATGCAGTTTTAAGATTTTTCAGGCGAGAATGTGCTGGTTTAAAGCTCAAATTTGTGGTTAATTGATAAAGATATTTGATCTGACGTTGTCGGAGTTTTGAGATCCAGGCGATCACCGGACTCTCAGCGCTCATGTACCCAGCCGAGAGCAGCCTTACCTCGGCTAATCCTTCTGACGTTTGCCGCTGGCTCCGTTTTGGCTGAGGGCAACGTGACGTTTCATAAATTTATATATGGCTATTTAACTTTTGTATCATACTAAAGCGCTGATTTTGTACGCTTGACTGAATTGTTTGCTTTATTTCTTATTGTATATTTTTATACCTTTTATAATGGCTATTATTGAACATTAAAACTGACATTTAACAAAAAGAGAAGGTTGTGTTTTATGTTAAAGCCTATTTCATTTCATTACAGTGAAGATAATCAGAGTATGCACAAATAGTATTACATTTAATATGTTTGAAATGTAAACGAAAAGAGGCAGGGTTGTTTAATATTTCGTTTTGTTATAAATATAAGCAGACATTGCAGATAATTAATCACTCATTGCCTGAGGCTATTAATATGTTTTTGTTTGTTTCTTTAAATAAAACGAAAAGAGGCAGAGTGGTTTAACAAATTTTGTTTTATTCTTGGCTAAAATATACATACAGTGATAACCGGAGAAGCCAGTATTTGCGTATGATTAGTTAGCCGTTATAATACTGTTATTTAGTTACCTTAAGTATTGCATATACGGTTAGTCATTACATGATTAAATCAAAGAACGCTCCCTTTACAATTGCTGGAGCTGTCAATCAAACAGCGTGAGTTAATCAGTTCTGGACTCGCACCAAAACTCCCTTTATATTCAATGAATCTCTTAGTTATATCAAGTTAGCATTGTTAGTTATAATGAAAGCATTCGTTAGTGTGCAGAAATTGAGTTTCAATGATGAGATCACTGCTTTCATACGTTCAACAACATGTCTGTGATTGGTTACAATGTTCATCACTGCAACCTTTCATGCCACGATCTAAATATAATGCCATAGATTTAAATGTAATGCTACAGTGGGTACGGAAAGTATTCAGACCCCCTTAAATTTTTCACTCTTTGTTATATTGCAGCCATTTGCTAAAATCATTTAAGGTCATTTTTTTTCCTCATTAATGTACACACAGCACCCCATATTGACAGAAAAACATAGAATTGTTGACATTTTTGCAGATTTATTAAAAAAGAAAAACTGAAATATCACATGGTCCTAAGTATTCAGACCCTTTGCTCAGTATTTAGTAGAAGCACCCTTTTGATCTAATACAGCCATGAGTCTTTTTGGGAAAGATGCAACAAGTTTTTCACACCTGGATTTGGGGCTCCTCTGCCATTCCTCCTTGCAGATCCTCTCCAGTTCTGTCAGGTTGGATGGTAAACGTTGGTGGACAGCCATTTTTAGGTCTCTCCAGAGATGCTCAATTGGGTTTAAGTCAGGGCTCTGGCTGGGCCATTCAAGAACAGTCACAGAGTTGTTGTGAAGCCACTCCTTCGTTATTTTAGCTGTGTGCTTAGGGTCATTGTCTTGTTGGAAGGTAAACCTTCGGCCCAGTCTGAGGTCCTGAGCACTCTGGAGAAGGTTTTCGTCCAGGATATCCCTGTACTTGGCCGCATTCATCTTTCCCTCGATTGCAACCAGTCGTCCTGTCCCTGCAGCTGAAAAACACCCCCACAGCATGATGCTGCCACCACCATGCTTCACTGTTGGGACTGTATTGGACAGGTGATGAGCAGTGCCTGGTTTTCTCCACACATACCGCTTAGAATTAAGGCCAAAAAGTTCTATCTTGGTCTCATTAGACCAGATAATCTTATTTCTCACCATCTTGGCAAACTCCATGTGGGCTTTCATGTGTCTTGCACTGAGGAGAGGCTTCCGTCGGGCCACTCTGCCATAAAGCCCCAACTGGTGGAGGGCTGCAGTGATGGTTGACTTTCTACAACTTTCTCCCATCTCCCGACTGCATCTCTGGAGCTCAGCCACAGTGATCTTTGGGTTCTTCTTTACCTCTCTCACCAAGGCTCTTCTCCCCCGATAGCTCAGTTTGGCCGGACGGCCAGCTCTAGGAAGGGTTCTGGTCGTCCCAAACGTCTTCCATTTAAGGATTATGGAGGCCACTGTGCTCTTAGGAACCTTAAGTGAAGCAGAAATTTTTTTGTAACCGTGGCCAGATCTGTGCCTTGCCACAATTCCTTTGACCTCATGATTCTCATTTGCTCTGACATGCACTGTGAGCTGTAAGGTCTTATATAGACAGGTGTGTGGCTTTCCTAATCAAGTCCAATCAGTATAATCAAACACAGCTGGACTTAAATGAAGGTGTAGAACCATTTCAAGGATGATTAGAAGAAATGGACAACACCTGAGTTAAATATATGAGTGTCACAGCAAAGGATCTGAATACTTAGGACCATGTGATATTTCAGTTTTTCTTTTTAATAAATCTCCAAAATGTCAACAATTCTGTGTTTTTCTGTCAATATGGGGTTCTGTGTGTACATTAATGAGGAAAAAAAATGACCTTAAATGATTTTAGCAAATGGCTGCAATATAACAAAGAGTGAAAAATTTAAGGGGGTCTGTATACTTTCCGTACCCACTGTATAATCAACATTTTTCACGACTAGTTCATCGTGAGAGCTGTAATAGTAAAAACGTGCTAAAAGTTTTCAAGAGAATAATACTTATTTCATAGGCAAATATCTCAGCCAATCACAGCAGTGGGTGTTTACACTGAAGTCTCACAGCAGACACGCATATTTAAAACAGAGCGTTCAACTCAGAGGGCTAAAATCATGGTAGGAAAAATGCGTTTTGTTTCTAAATTATGACAATTTTTGATGTAAAAAGCATACTAACATTATAAGCGCAACCCAGGAAATATTATAAAACAATAAAACAACACAGTTCATGACCCCTTTAATATAATTCTGCATATGGATATTGCATATTGAGTTATACATAAAAACACAAACCACATTCTCACCTCTGAAAGGTTATCTAATTTCATCTGGAATTTATAGCTTGGTGTTTTTTTACAGCCATAAGCTCCTTTGAACAAACCAAAACATTTTCATGAACTTTCACTTTAGGGTTTGCCATAGCATGAAAATTTGGATTTCACACACTAAACCTCTCTCAGGTATAATCCGCTTCTGACCCTCGTTCACCCATTTTTTTCCCCCCATTGCTGTCCTCTCCCTCTTCCTCCCAGGCGTTTTTTCCCTTCTCTTCCTGCTTCATTGTTCAAGGTTATGTGTGGAGGAAAACCAAAGCCAAATGCTCCATGGGAACAGATCAAAGAGAATAATTCCTTTCCTGTTCCTCTCCCCTCTACCTCCTCCTGTGGCTCAATCCTTGGTCTCCACACACGTGATGTGTTCTCAATCCTGGCCTGTGCGTTCACAATACTACAAAAGCGATGATAACAGGATTATGTTTCAGTCCTGATTATCACAGGGTGGCATACAAAGGACACAAGTCTGAAAGAATCCCAGGCAGAAATCCTTATGTCTCAATAATGAAAGACACAGACCCAACTGTAAAGCTTCTGGTCTGGATGGAAAACCATGGCATTTGACTCCAGTGCAACAACATAACACTATATCATGTGTAGGGTGGTCAATCTAGAAAATGAAATAAACTCAACATGAAATGCCATTGGCTTCCCAGATGTGCATTCAAAAGTAAACAGGGTCAGTTTTGATGAAGTTCTGGACAGAGCTTAAGCAAAACCAATTTGTATGATTTCTCAAACATGAGGAACATCCAAGAACATGCACTGAGAATGTAAATTTAGGGTCATGTGAAGAATTTCGGAAAGTTTGAACTACTTACAAATGGTATAAAAATCTCCTGACGTTTCTGTAGTTTTAAACAAATTGAGTCTGGCAGCCGAGCTTTATGTTGGCCAATCCTGACATTGACATCGTAGCCAACATCATCAGTAAGGCTGCTGAAAGCAAGAGATTGTATTGTAGTTGAATACGTTGTGTGTGTGTTAACATTCTGATTCAGCTGGCAATTTTCTTTGAATCTTTAAGCTTTCAGCCCAGCTGAATTTTCTGATGTTGTAGGTGCATTTATTAAATTGACCTGCCGAAAGGCCTTGAGTCTGATGTGACAGTGTCTGCTTTCATTAGCATCTCTACAGTGAAATCCATAGCAGGAGCATTGAAGTAATGTGAAGACGGTTGATGGGTCCCGGTTGATGAAATATTAACTTAAAATTAGTTATTTACTTTCACAGGAAATGTACAGATTGGTTTTATTTAACATTTATAAGCACAGATTGAATTTATGAACTGTATACAGCACAATGTAGCCTATATGACACTCACAAAGAATGGATTCTTGAAGCTCCATTAAAAACCCATTAAAATTTCTTTTTACTTTACATCAAAATTTTAGTTTCTTACTTCAGTATTTGGAGTTAAAGTCACACGAAACGGAAGTTTCGATAGCCTTTTCTTCCCTATTGTGACATATATCAAAGTGAAATGGCTTCTTGAACAAGAAAAAAATGTACAGTTGATTTTGTCCATATAGGGAATTAATTGGATGGTTGTGGTTTGCTATTGATGGATTTCATGTGAGCGACAGGTTGTCCTGCCCTTGCGCCACTAAAAACGACATCAAAGAAGTGATGTCGCTGCAAGAGGGAATTGAAGTTATTTTGATTAAATATTATGAGGGCACATGAATTTAAACAGTAATGATGAAAAAAAAGGCAGCGGCTATTAGCAATAGATGTTATTTACACCAAGTGCAAATATCAAATAGGCTATATTCTATTTACACTAAGTGACAATAGCAGCATTTTCTTAGCAATATGCTATTTACAGTGACAATAGCAGCATTTTCTTAGCAATATGCTATTTACACTAGGTGAAAATAGCGATTCTATTTAAAGTATCAGTTCTTTGCAATAAGACTAAATAGTAATTAGATGTTATCTATAGACCTTATTTTCCAGAGAAACAAGCGCGCCGCCATCTTTAGAATATTGTCTTTGAACTTCCGGTTTTGCGGTAGCCCTGTATATTTCTATGGAAATAAGAATAAGAATAATTAACTGGTGAAGTGGATTTACCTGTTGTAGAGTCAATGAAAGTTATAATGAGCATTGTTATGTTTAAAGCAGATGTCTTAACAAATGTCAGTAGACCGGGAAGATTTTAAAATGAGCAGTTCATTCATAAATACAAGATCGCTGTGGAAATACAAGCCGGAAGTCAAAAGACAACGAGCGCAGCGCTGAAAAGGGGCGGGGCTACATAAGGTCTATACTTTGTATTGGCAGATACTATTTGCACCTCAGTATTTTTGTACATTAACAGGATGCAATAATATCGTAGAGTGCAAATAATTATATTTATTAAAATTATTAAATGGATGCTGCCTTAATTGGGAGAATAAAAACCCTCCCTACACCTTCCCCTAACCCTACCCAATAAACACTTTTAATATTATTAAACACTCGTTCGCAGTTTATTTCCACTTTTAGAACATTATTCTCATTCGAAAAATAAATGCGTTCTTGGCAAAAGGCAGATTCGAACCTGCATCGATCACGTTAAAAGCCAAGACTGCAAGACTTACTTGCTACTGCTGCGCCACTGAAGACATTAAATTCTGCATGTCATTTTTAAAACTTGAGTGGCCCAACCAGACTTTAGTGGGTGGAGCTTGTGTTAAATAGCGTTTGCCTAACAAGGGACGCTATTTGCACTTAGTGTAAATAGACACTCTGAAAAAGGGTGAAGAAATTGTCAATTTTAATTTTATGGTGACTTAAAAGAACTATTTAAAGGTTCACCCAAAAATGAAAATTATGTCATTAATTACTTCACCCTCATGTCTTTCCAAATCCGTAAGACTTTTGTTCATCTTCAAAATGCAAATGAAGATATTTTAATAAAATCAGAGTGATTTCTGTCCCCCCATTGACAGCTACGCAACTACCACTTTGACACTTCAAAAAAGTTGATAAAGATATTGTAAAATTAACCCATATGTATTGAGAAGTTTAGTCAAGATAGCTTTATATGATGAACAGATTTAATTTAGGCTTTTATTCACATATAAACATTGACCAGCAAACATAAACAGAAGCTCAACCAAACCTGCTTGACGTGCGAGAATAAACTTCCGAAAACCTTCAAACCTCCGAAGATGAACGAAAGTCTTATGGGTTTGGAGGGACATGAGGGTGAGTAATTAATGACAGAATTTACATTTTTTGGGTGAACTAACCCTTTAAAGTGTGTAATTTTTTAATGCACCACTATTTTTTTTTTATTGAACATCAAGAACAAAACAAACAAAATATACACCTACAATGGTATTGATAATAAATATAGTTAAATGAGTATCAAGCAAGGCAAATATCAGTTGAATAAATATAATTTATGCACCACTAGTGTCACAAAACAGAACTGCAGATTTCCAAACACTCCCCTTGTCTTGCATTGGTCAGAACAACAGAAAGCCCCGCCCCAAACTCACACCATTGCTTGAGCCAATGTTGGAGCCACAGCGTTTACTTTCAGGGGAATAGAGTACCTCAAGGATGACGTGTTTTTGTAGGCCAACCCGGAAGTTAGCGGTGCACGGGTTCCCTCGATCGAAAGCCAATGCATTTTTCCCATAGACTTTTGGAAAATTGCAAAAAATCAGCTGTGTTTAACAAAGGCTTATGACACTTACACGTTTTTTCTATCGATATAATCTTTACAAGTTAACACAACATTTATACATTTTGAAGCCTAAATAAAGTCGTCAGATATAAAAAGCTAACAGTAGGCTATAAACGGACTACAGCACACCATGGTCGCGGATCAACGTCATCACCACCAAGGCTTCCTCAAACTTTATTTAAAAAACAACTTTATTTAAAAACATTCTTGCTGATTATGATCTGCGCTGTGTATGAATACTTATCCACTTTTTCATGAGAAATGCTGTTCCAAATGTCCTGTTTGTCATGATGACATCTAAAGTCCCCTCCAAAGGAAAGTAGTGCCTTTTAGCAACTTGTTAGCAACCGCCGTTTTTAAGACACAATAAGGGTTTAAAAAAAATCACAAGCGGGTTACAAACTAGTGTGTTTTATGTCATAGATCAAAACATGAAAATATTTAGAGGCTTTGTTAACCACAGACCTTATTTCAGGTGATTTAGCAAAAACCCATTCAAAAATCCCATTGACTTTGGGGCGATGGAACCGGAAGTCCTAAAATGCTAACTCACTTCTGGGTTTTGCCTACAAAAACACATCATCCCTGAGGTACTCTATAGGCAGGAATGGAGCCACAGTGTTTACTTTCAGTGGAATTGGCCTACAAATTATTTACTTTTAATTGTCTCCGCATATTAAGCTGAAATAGAAGTAAGTATCATAATACTAAAATACAAATTCTTCACATTTAAAGGATTAGTCCACTTTTAAATAAACTTTCCTGATAATTTACTCACTCCCATGTCATCCAAGATGTTCATGTCTTTCTTTCTTCAGTTGAAAAGAAATTAAGGTTTTTGATGAAAACATTCCAGGATTATTCTCCTTATAGTGGATTTCAATGGCCTCCAGACAGTTGAAGGTCAAAATTACAGTTTCAGTGCAGCTTCAAAGAGCTTTAAACGACACCAGACGAGGAATAAGGGTCTTATCTAGAGAAACCATCAGTCATTATCGACTGTATATGCTGTATATACAACTGTATATGCTTTATAAACACAAAATATCGCCTTGAACGTACTTCCGGTTTCTGCATTCTTCAAAAAGCTTACGCTGAATGTCCTACGCCTTCCTTATTCAACTTACAAAAAAAAACTAAACTAGCACCGCGTTCGTTCCGTAAGTAGAATAGGAATAATCCTCGAATAGTAGAAAAATCCTGGAATGTTTTCATCAAAAACCTTAATTTCTTTTCAACTGAAAAAAGAAAGACTTGAACATCTTGGATGACAAGGGGGTGAGTAAATTATCAGGAAAATTTTAATTAAAAGTGGACTAATCCTTTAAATGCTGTCCTGAAATACTTGTCGCCATAGAAATCAAGCCTCTGCTGCCCTCTGTAGATGACACTCACTGAAGATCTCATTAGTATATCTTCTCTGATATTAAACATTAATTTCAAATGACACAAAACTTGTCATTTTTTCTGTTGAAAAAACTCTAAATCAAAATATGGACGTGTAAGGTCAGGATAGCTCATTAATAATTTCATCATAATTTGAAACCAACCCTAAAGGTTCCTAGTAGCATCAAATAAAACTTCAAATCAAATTTAACAAACCTAAAAATATGAATTTAAATTTATCTTTTCAATGGTGATTATTTGATCATATAAGTAACTATGATATAAATTATAAATCAGGTACATGCTTTAAGATGAAAGGGAAGGTTGAGGTCTACTAACATACATAATATGTTTAGATTTTTTTTTTTCGTCTCATATCAACTTCTTTCATTTATTTTGAAAACGTACTGTAATAATTCACAAGAAAAAAAAAAAAAAAAAAAAAAAAAAAAACAGGTGAATTTAGGTCAAGCTACTTCACACCGCCCGTCCTATGGCGGCGATATAGCGACACATTTTAAAAACAGACTTTAATGTCACAGGAAGCGCGACTGTTGTTGTTCCGGAAGTGAAGCGTGTTGTCGGCAGCGCAACGATGGCGAGCGCTACAGCGAAGCAGCCCGCGAAAACTGCAAGCAAAACCCCGTCCGGAGGTGCCGGCGGGGCCGCAAATGGAGCTCCGGCAATGCCGCTTGCGTCTCCGCTCATGGGGGGCTTGAATAAGAAGAAGAAGCCGTTTCTCGGCATGCCTGCGCCGCTGGGTTACGTGCCCGGTCTGGGCAGAGGGTGAGAGACCAAAACAAATAATACCGACAGTCTAAACTCAACGCACTCACTTTTTGTAGACACCTATATAAAGTTATGAACGTTTTGCTGTGCTGTCTTGTGTATTGTGATGTTTTGTTGATGTGTAATGTCGTTTTGATGTTGTCTTAATGTTTTGTTCTGTGATTACATGGGAACTCTTTCATAACTATTAATATAATAAATTATATACAATCTTATTTATTTAGAAATGCATATGATGATTTGGTTTATTAATTTCTCCAGTTTGAAAACAGCAGTTGTAATGTATTGTGCTCTGCAGTGCCACGGGTTTCACAACTCGGTCTGATATTGGTCCCGCTCGTGATGCCAATGACCCGGTGGACGATCGGCACGCACCCCCTGGGAAGAGGACGGTGGGCGATCAGATGAAGAAGAACCAGGACGATGATGATGAGGATCTGAACGACACTAACTATGATGAGGTACGTCATTCTGAAGGGAGTCATGTTGTCTTGATCTGCAATTATGTGATTGCGTGCAAAAATACAACTTGATGTATTAAATTATGTTCGTTTGTTATTTATTGGTGGCTTTGTCAGATATAAAACGTAAATGTGTACTTCTGTATCCTCTAGTTCAACGGCTATGCAGGCAGTCTGTTCTCCAGTGGGCCGTATGAGAAAGACGACGAGGAGGCAGACGCCATCTACGCCGCACTGGATAAACGGATGGATGAGAGACGCAAGGAAAGACGGTGAGTGTGAACTTTGTTCTCCCATCAACGCTTGTTTGTTTTTATGTAGCATCTCTTGCCTCATTTTATTGCTGTATCTTGCAGGGAGCTGCGAGAGAAAGAGGAGATTGAGAAATACCGTATGGAGCGGCCCAAGATTCAGCAACAGTTCTCAGATCTGAAGGTTTGTGTTGATCTTGGTAGATATTGACCTGCTGAATTATGATTTGTTAAAATGTTTCCCTGCCTGCTTAAAGCTACAAAAAATCTTTAAATTATGCTTTTTTTCAATATTACCTTTCATGTAGTGTGTAATGTAGCTGTTTGTGAATGTAAAAGGTCTGCAAAGTTTTAAAGATCAAAGTGCACAACAAATAAACTTAATGTCTTCCAAAAGAAAGAACCGAATCTGAACTGCCTGAAACAAGTAAGCTGTAATTGCAGTCTCACTTCTTGTAACAAATTTGCATAATGCCAGTCTATGGTCTCTTCTTTGCCCGTAAACAACGTCTACTTTGACCCTCGAACACTGTAGTTGTTGCTGAGGCCTGGAAGAGTTTGGTCAGAGTTTGTTGTTGAGAAGATGCTGTTTTCAGCGCTGCAAAAGCAAATCCACTGTGCACTTCCAAAGGATCAGGACTCCCTTTCTAATGGATACAGTAAAACTGACGGCATCGATACAGTTCGTGCTACTTGGCCGTCGGCTGTCGAGCGTTGGTTTGGTGTGTCAGGCCAACTTTGGACATGACGCTGCCAAGCGTGAGCCAACCCCGCAGTCTGCTTTCATTGCCACTAGTTCGTCGGCGTCGGCTTGGTGTGTTCCTGCCTTAAACCTATTGTAGGAGACCTCCAAAACAAAATTAGGATCCTTTAAAATAGCAGAATAGGGGCACTTTAAAGTTTTAGTTACTGTGTCATAATTTTAAATTAAGTATTGTCAATATTGAATAGTTTCATATTACTAAATAATAATAATAATAATTGTAAAAAAAAAATCACACCACATTTGTAGTTTATAATTTCCTTAGCATGCATTTATTCTCTTATGCATTACTGTTCAGTAGTTTGTTGTAGTCAATAAGATTTTTTTTAAAGTAAATAATACTTTTATTTAGCAAGGAAATATTAAATTGATGAAAAGTAAAGACATTTCTGTTTCAAATAATCTTTTGAACTTTCTTTTCAACAAAGAATCATGAAAAAAGCATGAAGCAGTTTTCAACATTGATAATCAGAAATATTTCTCGAGCATCAGATCATCATATTAGAATGATTTCTGAAGGATCATGTGACACTGAAGACTGGAGTAATGATGCTGAAAATTCAGCTTTGATTGTAGGAATAAATTACTTTTTAAAATATGTATTCAGATAAAACATTTATTTTAAATTGTTGTAATATTTCATATTTCAATATTACAGTTTTTACTGTATTTTTGATCACATTAAAGCCTCCTTGTTGTGCATAAGATATTTCTTTCGAAAACATTAAAAAATCGTACTGACTTTTCAACCACAGTGTAGCTGTCAACATTAATGCTGTTGCGTTATCTTTGTCTTCCAGAGGAAGCTGGCTGAGGTCACAGAGGATGAGTGGTTGAGTATTCCTGAGGTGGGTGATGCCAGGAACAAACGTCAGAGGAATCCCCGCTATGAGAAGCTCACGCCTGTGCCGGACAGCTTCTTTGCCAAACACCTCCAGACCGGAGAGAACCACACCTCTGTTGACCCACTGCAAGGGGTGAGTAACGTTCCATCACAAATGTGCGGAGTAAAGCAGAGACAGACCTAACACTTCTTGAAACGATGTGCTCTGTATTTTTGTTATGCATGAAAAAACGAAATTACCTCACACTGTGTAATGCATATGAATATAACCAGAGCACAATGCATTGCATTGTGGGATACAGTATACAATGTGCTTGACCATTTCATTGCAAAATATAAAACAAAAATGCAATTTCTAATTAAGGTGCTTTTTTTTTTTTCCAGCAATTTGGTGGGCTAGCCACACCCTACCCAGGGGGCTTGAACACGCCCTTTCCCAGGAGGCATGACGCCAGGTGCTGGAGAGCTGGACATGAGGAAGATCGGACAGGCCAGGAACACACTGATGGACATGAGGCTCAGTCAGGTGACACACCATAGCATTTTAATTCCATGCTTAAAGGTGCCCTAGAATGTTTTTTCACAAGATGTAATATAAGTGTAAGGTGTCCCCTGAATGTGTCTGTGAAGTTTCAGCTCAAAATACCCCATAGATTTTTTTTAAATTAAATTTTTTTAACTGCCTATTTTGGGGCATCATTAAATATGCGCCGATTCAGGCTGCGGCCCCTTTAAATCCTTGCGCTCCCCGCCCCCGAGCTCACGACTATAAAACAGTGCATAAACAAAGTTCACACAGCTAATATAACCCTCAAAATGGATCTTTACAAAATGTTCGTCATGCATAATGCATGCATGCGTCGGATCATGTGAGTATAGTATTTATTTGGATGTTTACATTTGATTCTGAATGAGTTTGATAGTGCTCCGTGGCTAAAGCTAACGTTACACACTATTGGAGAGATTTATAAAAAATGAAGATGTGTTTGTGCATTATACAGATTGCAAGTGTTTAAAAATGAAAATAGTGACGGCTCCATGAATATAGTAATAAACGGTAGTAACTTTAACCACATTAGCAACATGCTAACAAAACATTTAGAAAGACAATTTACAAAAATCACTAAAAATATCATGATATCATGGATCATGTCAGTTATTATACTCCATCTGCCATTTTTCCATTGTTCTTCTGCTTACCAGTCTGATGATTCAGCTGTGCACATCCAGATGTTAATACTGGCTGCCCTTGTCTAATCCTTGAACTGGGCTGCATATGCAAATATTGGGGTCATACATATTAGTGCACGATTAATGATGCTATTCACGCGCATTTCTCAGTAAAGCCGGTTCCCTGATTACCGCTAAATCGCCATCACCTCTTTCAAAGACGCATTTAATAGACAGAGCCGTAGGTACTGAAAAGCCACGCAATATCGCGTTCATATCCAGATGAATGCCTCGATAATGAACGCGAATGCGTGGCTTGTTGAACTACGGCTCCGCATAAAAGGGCTGCGTTTAAAAACAGGTGATGGCGATTTAGCGGTAATCAGGGAACCGGCTTTATGACGAAATGCGCGTGAGAATAGCATGCGATTAATCGTGCAGCCCTAATACATATTAATGATCCCGACTGTTACGTAACAGTCGGTGTTATGTTGAGATTCGCCTGTTCTTCGGAGGTCTTTTAAACAAATGAGATTTACATAAGGAGGAGGAAACAATGGAGTTTGAGACTCACTGTATGTCATTTCCATGTACTGAACTCTTGTTATTCAACTATGCCAAGGTAAATTCAATTTTCAATTCTAGGACACCTTTAAGTTTGAAGAAAGCCAAAAGATTCTTCAGTGTCTACATTTACATGCACCCTCTGAATGCATTTATAATGAGATTTAGGGCATATTATGATTAAACTTTACCACACATAAACACAATACTTCGATCGAATTGTTGCGTTTGAAGCTCATAATCGTAGCAAACATAATTGCAGTAAACTATGTGGCATATGCTGATTTTAGTCACAGTAAACAGGCATGCAAATGCTTTGTTCGCATATATTCCACTCTGACCAAAGTGTATATGTACATGTGGCAGGGTTGTTATTGTTAACTAAAACTATTGAAAACATTTCTGTTAATTGAAATAAAGCTAATAAATGTAATTTAAAAACCTTAAACTAAAAGAAAATTAGAAATTTTGCCATGGCGATAAATTGAAATAAGCACTAAAATTTATTAACTGCAAATAATGTAAACCTAAATAGGTTGACAAGAGCACATACTACTAAAATGGACATAACTAAAAATATAAAAGTAAAATTAAATTAATTTGTGTGACCAGAGCTCATTATTTATGCTGTTCATTGGCATATTATGCAAATAATGGCGGTAAAAATAACCACAGTTGTTGGCGAAGTTAGTATAAGTCCTTATGGTTACACTTTATTTTGAGGTGTCTGTAGCCGCGTTTCCATTACCCTTTAAATTGCGTAAATTGAAATTGTGAATTGAAAACACACTCAATGGAAATGCATCAATGTTGCATATATCCCATATATCGCAAAAAAGTTTTTACACTCTCATGAGGTGGTTTTTCAGGCAATTTGAAAAAGGAATATTTCGCAAAACTGCAATGGAAACAGTTTTTTTTTTTTTTCGCATTTACAGGTCACCTGCCGTATGTAAAAGTCAATCATTCTTTAAAGTAGGGGTGAAACCGTTCTCGGTAAGAAAAATCGAACCGTACCGTTCTACACACTCGGTTTGGCACGCACTTGCACCGCGTTTCATCTCATATCTGATGACGCATACACATCTATAATATGGTTTGTAGAAAATAAGACAGAGAGACAGACAGAAACAGACAGAGAGAGTTAGGCGAATGTAAGTTTCTGTTGATGAATACGCATTCTGGCTTCCCCTAAACTTTGTATAATGCAAGAGCCGTATGCTCTAGGCCTATATGAGCTGTCATTTACGCCGTCATCACCCGGGTGTTGATAACGCGTGAGTGCAGGTGAGATCTGAACAGCATGCGTTGCCATCTGCATTTAAACTAAACTCATTTAAGTCTTGCCAATTTAAACATTCCAGTGCATGGAGCGAAAGATAACTTGCGCGATTTGTGCACTTGTCTGAAGTGTGTGTACAGTGCACAAATATTGAGGCACCCAGAAAGACCTCATACATGGCCGCTATAAAGAATAAAGGCTTTCCTTGCCATAAATGCTTGGATAACATGCCTACATCTCCTTTGATTTAAAAATGTCTTTTGCAGTGGCTCAGATATACATAAATCTACCAACATCCATTGTCATGGTTTTTGGAATGACGAGGAAAAAAACACGTTTTAGACACATTACGTTGGTTAATGGAAACGGTGACATTTTGCAATAGTTTTTTATCAATATTGCAAAAGTTTTCTGCAAATCTGTAATGGAAACGCGGCTTGTGTAACTATTCATTTATAATTAACAACATTACTTGACAGTACTTACTATAGGGTTTAGGAGTAGGGTTTGGTTTAGGGTTAATTGCATGTAATAATGCTTATTTTATAGTTACTACTACAGTAACTATATGTAACAAAGACACTGTAAAATAAAGTGTTACGTCCTTACTCTGATTATTGTAAATCACTTTATTGGTAAACATGTAAACACAGTCAATGTCTTTGTGTCTCCAGGTGTCTGACTCTGTGAGTGGGCAGACAGTTGTTGATCCTAAAGGCTATCTCACCGATCTCAACTCCATGATCCCCACACATGGAGGAGACATCAGGTACTGAGTGTGTTACATCTGAACCTTATGCGCTTCATATCTGTGCTGTTTGTATTGCATTTGTTAAATGTCATTCTGTGTGTGTGTGTGTGTGTGCAGTGATATTAAGAAGGCCCGTCTCCTCTTGAAGTCAGTGAGAGAAACAAACCCCCACCACCCCCCCGCCTGGATCGCTTCCGCCCGTCTGGAAGAGGTGACCGGGAAGCTGCAGGTGGCCAGAAACCTAATCATGAAAGGCACTGAGATGTGTCCAAAGGTGAGGGACAAAAAGAGGGAGGAAATGGTCATGAACGACTAAATAAGGCCTAGATGTACTCATGGCAAAATTATATACTAATGCAAATATACTATAACTAATGCAAATAGATGGTAACAAGTGTTTATATTAAACATTTGGGTCAGGCTTGCATGTATTTTTGTCATACTGTTTTAAAGGGTCAGTTCACCCAAAAATGAAAATTCTGTCATTAATTTCTCCCCCTCATGTCGTTCCACACCCTTAAGACCTTCGTTCATCTTCAGAACAAAAATTAAGATATTTTCGATAAAGACATTTAAAACAGTTCATGTGACTACAGTGGTTCAACCTTAATGTTATGAAGTGACGAGAATACTTTTTGTGCACCAAAAAAACTAAATAAGGACTTTATTCAACAATATCTAGTGATGGACAATTTCAAAACACTGCTTCATGAAGCTTCGAAGCTTTACGAATCTTTTGTTTCGAATCAGTGGTTCAGAGCGTGTATCAAACTGCCAAAGTCACATGAACCATTGAAATTTCGAAACGTTTCGAAACATTTATGATGTAACAAAGCCTCGTTCACTGAAATCACTTGACTTTGGCAGTTTGAAACACGCTCCAAAATTAATTACTTTACAAATTAATTACTTTATAATGAAATGAAAACATGTACAGTAGTGTACTGTATACATACCATTTCATTGTCTGTTTTAAATCCGTATCTGAAGTGTCCCGCTCTGTGCAGAGCTCAGTCTCACGTGTCAAAACAAACTCCACGAGGCATCACTGATTTCACCTCTATAGGCTGCTCTTGTACTGTATAATGACAGTGGACACTTCTCAGCCGCTCCAGCAACAGATGCAACCCGGTATGGATTTTTGCCGATAACCGATTGTTCCAACAATCTGTTATCGGTGCCTATTAATTGGCAAAACCGATCAATCGGTCGACATCTTTAAATTAGAGCTGCATGATTCTGGATAAATTGAGGATCACTACTTTTTTTGTTTAAAATAAAGATCATGTTTCTAAATAGACAACTAAACAAAATAGCTTCCTAGATGTTCTGACAAAATATTATGCTTAAAGTTTAATTTGAATGAATGATTCATATGACTCACTCATAAAGACTTTAATAGGTTGTTTGCACATGACGTCACAGCAGCAGAGCGAATGAGTCTGGAGGGCAGGGAGTGATTTTTCTATATAGGAATCCTATCACAAAAAATGAAAATTCGTATGTTTTGTGTCGTTTATGGTTGCTTAAATCGATAAAATCGAGAACCCAGAAGGTGTTTATATCGTTTACATAACTTATACCGTGTTTTATATCTTATATTGTTTTTTAACCTTAAAAAGGAAGCCTTTCATAGCGTTTTGCATCTGCTGATACTGAAATGAATATGGATACCTGCTTACCTTATTTGTTTTTGACTTGGTTAAATATCCACATTCTTCATGGTATCGTTTGCAGGGAAGAGAAGCGATTTTATCCCATTGAATGATAATTTGGTGTTTTCACTTCAGTTTTGTAGTATTCCATTCACAATGTTGATCTGGTTACCATGAGAACAGTGTCACGCGCTGCTGCTTCAGCCATCATATGATAGAAAATGTCCAAATAAATAAATGTTTAACAAGCTGAGAGAAGTCGATTCAACAACAAAGACAACACTTTCAAAATGTGATTATTTTATTGAGTGATAGGGAGTGTGTTAAATCAGTGACATTATTAGATTTGATATACGGCATCTTCCTGTCACGTCCTTAACTTCCCTTAGTGTGTTTTTACACATAAAAGGCAACAATTGTATTACAGCGTCCAGTTTTTTCTTTGAACGATGATGTGAGCTCCTGATGCAATTCTCGATTCAGCATAAATGACCTACAATGGCAATATTTTTCACAATCGCGACAGAAAATCAAAATACTGCCCTAACTTCACTAGTAGAAAGGCAGCGCGATGTAAACAAACACAGAATATGTAAGTACAAGCCTCAGAGCCACACCTACCTATTAAATAATCGCCATGGACCAATGATAGTTTGAAGGTGTTTACCAGCCGGAGCAAATTTTTCCGGAAAGTTTGCTTTGGTGAGCTGTTTGCGAACTCTTGAAATTAACTTGGATTTCGCTTGAAGTAATTTGAGGCCTTTAATGTTTTAGGAGCAAGAAACCTTGATTAAATTTACAAAAGGGTCTCTGATAATATGTAAAATGTGAAATAAAAGGGATATTTCACCCAAAAGATAACTGAATACTTCTCTGGAACATAAAAAGGTGTTTTAAAGAATATTGTGAATGTTTTGGTGACCATTGACTTCCATTATATGGACAAATGACATTTCTCAAAATCTTAATGTTTGACAGAGGATAGGAAGTCATACAGGTTTAGAACATTGATGTTGAGTAAATGAACTGAATTTTCATATTTGTTTAAACTATCCTTTTAAAGTAAAACAGAATAGCTTGACTCTGTGTGTCCAGTAGGGGGCGGTGTGTGTGTGCGCATGAACCATTATTTAAGGTTTATGGCTTTTGGAATGTTGCCAGTGTTGACAGGTTGCTATAGCGATACATTTAAGGCCTGCAAAATCCCACTTCCTAAAATGTTAAATATGTTTAAAGAACAACATTAAAATGTCATGGTGAAAGAATTAGGCTTTGCTTATATAAGCTGTGGCTTCAATTTGTCTACTAGTGCTGACTTTGGACTCGGAGAGAAAGGACTGGAAATGAAAACCGTGCGGAAACAGTGTCAGGCCCTTTGCTCTCAGTGTGTACACAGCTTCATTAAGTGTTGGGAAATTCCTGCAGGCACATTAATCAAATTTAATAGTTCAGCTTCACATTTCAGCAGAATTGTGCACACTGGCTGTCTCTCAAAGACTAGAGACATTTATTCATCAAACACGCCTGTGATGAACAAACATGTTGTCTTGGCAGCTGATTCACTTTGAGGGGTTCTACATTGTGTTACAAATTATTATTATGCAAGTGATGTATCAGTGGGATTTCAGTACAATACACATTCAGATTTTAGTTTTTAAAAGTAAGTGTTTGTTTTATTAGATAACTGGTATCAATCTCAGACTAGTCTTCTTGGATAAATGGAATGCCGCAAAGAGGTTGTTCCACATTATTAATCAAGTCACAGTTTTCATGCAATATGGGGAGGAAGAAAGATCTTTCTGAAGATGAAAATCTTGACAGTGCAATTTTATGCAAAATGTATGAAAATAAAGAATATTTTGCAAACACTGAATGGAGATTATCGAACTGTCATAAGATTTTTGAGTGATTTTGACCAGTGTTTCCCAACCCTGTTCCTGGAGGCACACTAACAGTACACATTTTCCAAATCTTCCTAATCAAACACACCTGATTCAACTCACCAGTTCGTTAGTAGAAACTCCAAGACCAGAAATATATGGTTCAGATAAGAGAGACATTCAAAATGTGTACTATTGGTGTGCCTCCAGGAACGGGGTTGGGAAACACCGATTTAGACCACAGCAGAACTCAGTCAGATATTAAAGGGTTAGTTCACCCAAAAATGAAAATTTCCCATGATTTACACACCCTCAAGCGCAAGGCTCTATTTTCACAGCTGAGGCTTGAGCATTACTTCTGGATCTGGAAAATATTGAGAAGGATCAAGAACGGGACTTTTTATTTGCCTCTGACTCAAGATCATGTCTTCAGCACTTGAATCCCTAAAGACTGATCACCCCATAATTGTTGAAATTAACTAAATTTGATCTTTTAAAGAAGGAAAACTTTAATATTATTTTTTGCTGAGTTGCAAGTCACATTGGGCTTACTGGTAATGAGAGAGTGGACATGGCTGCCAGGGATGCACTTGACCTGGAAATATCTGACAGTCAAAAACCACCTTCTGATTTTAAACCAGTAATTCATTTATATATCACTAACAAGTGGCAGAAAGAATGGGATGAAAATAAAAATAAGCTGTATGAAATAAACCCTAGTATACAAACCCGATTCCAAAAAAGTTGGGACACTGTACAGATTGTGAATAAAAACAGAATGCAATGATGAGGAAGTTTCAAATTTCAATATTTTATTCAGACAACAACATAGATGACATATCAAATGTTTAAACTGAGAAAATCTATAATTTTAAGGGAAAAATAAGTTGGTTTTAAATTTCATGGCATCAACACATCTCAAAAAAGTTGGGACAAGGCCATGTTTACCACTGTGTGGCATCCCCTCTTCTTTTTATAACAGTCTGCAAACGTCTGGGGACTGAGGAGACAAGTTGCTCAAGTTTAGGAATAGGAATGTTGTCCCATTCTTGTCTAATACAGGCTTCTAGTTGCTCAACTGTCTTAGGTCTTCTTTGTCGCATCTTCCTCTTTATGATGCGCCACATGTTTTCTATGGGTGAAAGATCTGGACAGCAGGCTGGCTATTTCAGTACCCGGATCCTTCTTCTATGCAGCCATGATGTTGTAATTGATGCAGTATGTGGTCTGGCATTGTCATGTTGGAAAATGCAAGGTCTTCCCTGAAAGAGACGACGTCTGGATGGGAGCATATGTTGTTCTAGAACTTGGATATACCTTTCAGCATTGATGGTGCCTTTCCAGATGTGTAAGCTGCCCATGCCACACGCACTCATGCAACCCCATACCATCAGAGATGCAGGCTTCTGAACTGAGCGCTGATAACAACTTGGGTTGTCCTTGACCTCTTTAGTCCAGATGACATGGCGTCCCAGTTTTCCAAAAAGAACTTCAAATTTTGATTCGTCTGACCACAGAACAGTTTTCCACTTTGCCACAGTCCATTTCAAATGAGCCTTGGCCCAGAGAAAACGCTGCGCTTCTGGATCATGTTTAGATATGGCTTCTTTTTTGACCTATAGAGTTTTAGTCGGCAACGGCGAATGGCACGGTGGATTGTGTTCACCGACAATGTTTTCTGGAAGTATTCCTGAGCCCATGTTGTGATTTCCATTACAGTAGCATTCCTGTATGTGATGCAGTGCCGTCTAAGGGCCCGAAGGTCACAGGCATCCAGTATGGTTTTCCGGCCTTGACCCTTATGCACAGAGATTGTTCCAGATTCTCTGAATCTTTGGATGATATTATGCACTGTAGATGATGATAACTTCAAACTCCTTTCTGATATTGCTCCACTATTTTTGGCCGCAGCATTGGGGGAATTGGTGATCCTCTGCCCATCTTGACTTCTGAGAGACACTGCCACTCTGAGAGGCTCTTTTTATACCCAATCATGTTGCCAATTGACCTAATAAGTTGCCAATTGGTCCTCCAGCTGTTCCTTATATTGACATTTAACTTTTCCGGCCTCTTATTGCTATCTGTCCCAACTTTTTTGGAATGTGGCATGACATTTCAAAATGTCTCACTTTCAACATTTGATATGTTATATTTTATTCACAATAGAATATAGATAAGTTTATGAGATTTGTAAATTATTGCATTCCTTTTTTATTCACAATTTGTACAGTGTCCCAACTTTTTTGGAATCGGGTTTGTAAAAAGAAGTACCTCCATTACTTCAAATCGAGACATTATCAAGTCATCTTCACTAGGTGTAGACTGGGGCACTCAAGACTTACCCATGGGTTTTTATTAATAGGCGAAGTTCCTCCTTTATGTCTCTCATGTAAAGTTCCTTTGACTATTAAGCATATTCTGTTGAATATTCTGCTTTTATTCAGAAACATGCTTGCATGGAATATTTCAAAATGTATCACCTTAATGTATTTAAGACAGAAAATCTTATGTTAATTTGAAATGTTTTATATAACAGGGACTTTAAGCAACAGCTGTTGATGGATCGACAACGGCGACCGGAAGTAAACTGTCAACTGCTGTAGCTAAAGAACGCAAAAATCGCTTAGCAACAACAAAGAGGACGGCATGGATCAATTAATCATTTGACATAGTAAATAATACATTGCATGTAAATAAAATCAAGAGAATGGTTGCTTTTGGCATTAAACGACATACAGATACAACTAAAATACCACATAACCATAGAACATAACATTTACTTATCTAGTCTGCCACGTATTATCAACTACGGCAAATCGGCTACTCTCCCGTAGTAGACGGTTACAGTAGTCAAGAAGTAGCAGTTAAATTTGCGCAACAGAATGCCGTTGCCATTCCATCTACTGCTTAAAGTCCCTAATAATGTAAATTTTATGGATGTAATTGACCTTTTTGTTTGCCATGTAAATAGCCATGATGCTAACATGGTGTAAAAACTTAAACTCACTCTCAAACCATCCTAGGTGTATATGACTATCTTCTTTCAGACACAATCGGAGATATATTTAAAATTATCCTTGCTCTTCTAAGCTTTATAATGGCAGCGAATAGGGGGGAGTGTTTTGAAGCCCAAAAAAGTGCATCCATCCATCGTAAAAATTCTCCACGCGGCTCCGGGGGGTTAATAAAGGCCTTCTGAAGTGATTTAGTTTTTGTGTTTAAAAAAAAAAAAAAAAAAAAAAAAAAAAAAATCCATATTAAAAACTTTATTAACTATAATAACTAGCTTCTGTTAGATGGCCGTACACATTGATTTGCGGTGGAAGAGTAATCCCCGACGCAATGATGAATGTGGAAAACAATACACCGCTCATGAATTAGAAGTCTAAAACGAGAAGTTTTAAAGAGAAATGTCGGAGGATTTCAATATATAAGAGAAGAGCAGCTTGAGTTTGTTGCACAGCCCTATTTATTTGCTTCAAAATCGTGAGTGCTATTCACTACCATTAAAAAGCTTGGAAGAGCCAGGATATTTTTCCGATTGTGTTCGTCTGAAGGAATCATGGGATAATTTTCATTTTTGGGTGAACTACTGTATCTCTTTAAGGAAAATATCCGTCAAACAAGTTAATTGTATTAAAAGGACAGCTATAAAAAAAAGCCACTGTTGAGCAGCAAACAGGCAATGCTTTTTCGCTCATTTCTGCTTCTTCTTTATCTGTGTTTTGATCTGGAGATTCTGTACTCTCAGAAGATGTGTAATAGCAAAACATGGATTGCTGGAAAATTCTGTCAATGGTGGGGAAATAGTTAATATAGAGTGCTTTTGTGCATGTATTATCTTCATAGAGTGAGGATGTTTGTGTATAATCTGTGGTTTGTGTGTTGTCTGTTCAGAGTGAGGATGTTTGGCTAGAAGCCGCTCGGCTGCAGCCTGGAGACACGGCAAAGGCAGTGGTTGCCCAGGCAGTGCGTCACCTCCCTCAGTCTGTGCGCATCTATATCAGAGCAGCTGAGCTAGAGACGGACATCAGGGCCAAGAAACGAGTGCTCAGGAAAGGTCAGTAACTCTCTTTATCTGTCTCTCTTCTTCTATTCCGCTTCAGTTTTCGCATTCCACTGTCACCTGCTTTTTTTCTTCCTGCATACCTGTGTGACAGAGACAGATGAATTGTTAGTTAAGTATGAAAGCTCTATCAGTCTCAGCTTGTTAAAACGTCCTGAATCTCCCCCTTTATAATAAAAGATCTTTCTAAACATTCTGGCAGTTCTACTTCATCAATGTCTCTAACATGATTAGCTTGTTAACTCTATGAAGTAATGTGCTTTAAGTGAAGTAATTAGTTTGTCATTAAAAATCTGGTGCACTGTCATTTTAGTACCATGATTATTCATGAGGTGTTTTACATAGTGTTTGCAAAGCAATGGTTTTTGCATTTTCTGGAGAAAATTTGCCTGTGCAGAAGCTAGGGCTGGGCGGTATGGTATATGTATATCATATATATATATATATATAATCATACGGTATATAATCGTTATCACGGTATATAATGCCCATCGTTAGAGATTTTTGCTATATCGTGTATGTTGCGTAATAATATTTAGCACTATTGACACCTCAGAGTGATGAAATGCATGAATGAGAACATAAAGAGCAGGACGTGCTTGATGTTAAAAAGAGATAAAAGCGCAATATATCCTGAAAAAGAACTCATGTGCATGTGCTGACTGGCACATTGACAAAGTGCGCACACAGCTCCTCTCTCAGTAGCTGATCACAAATTTGGGACGTGCTTGACATTAAAAAGTGCTACTAAGCACAATAAGAAATGAAAAAGAACTCAATGCAGTGTCCATGTTGACTGACACAGCGTAAGCTCGTGTACACACAGCCACGTCTCTCAGCATGCAATCGCAAATTCAGTTCACATCTTATTGCGCTTGAATGGTTGAATACACACATAATTATGTCTAAATGCGCTTTGTGTGGAGTATTCATGTAAACACAGCAGATTATGTCTCCAGTGAAAGTAAACAGTTGTGCATAAAGCGGATGTGTATCAGTATAATGGATCCGTGCGTTTGGTCTTAAAGTGACAGCAGTCTAATAAACCTTCTGCTCTGTGTCATTTAATGTGAATCAAACAAAAGAGAAAAAATAACTTGCTGCTCTTTACTGCATAACTATTTTTTTTTTAGCTTTTAATAAGAATAAATTTATATTTAATTCATACAGTGAAGACTATGCAATATTTTATTTATACATTTTATTACATTTATGTACTAATTCTAACTACATTTCAAATAAACCTATTGTACCAGGAAAAACTTTAGATTTAATTCATATATTTGTTATATTGTATTTGTCCTGTTGTTTGTAATTTCCTATTTTTTCCTCATTTTTAAAAACAAAAATGAGATAAAATTACACGAAATAACTATTGTGATATATATTATCGTGAAATAAAAACTTGGTACGTAGTTCATTACATTAGTGCAGGAAAAACAAGTAAATTAACTTTTCTGCAACTGAAAGGCATATCATGGAATGCAATTTTGCAGTATCTCTAAGATAAAAGTCAACATTTTGTACAAATGTCAGAAAAATCAAAGATCACAATTTTTTCTGAAACTCTAGTACAGAGTACAGAACCATCAGTGATAAGAGATATTTATCCAGCCTTATGGAGTTGATGAGGAGAACCAATAACCATAACCTCAGTTTTCTCACCGTTTATGCATAGAAAGTTAACAGCCATCCATGATGTTTATCTCAGAAATACATTTAGTGAGCTAATTTTGTTTACAATAAATCTAGATCTCTGTGTCATCAGTATAAAAATTATACTTAATACCTAGAGTTTGTAAAAGCTGTCCGAGTGAGAATAAATAAAGACTAAAAAGTAAGGGTCCTAAAATTGAGCCCTGAGGGATACCAGTAGAAACTTGTCCAATATCAGAGCTGTATTCCCCTAAAGCAACAAGCCATCTGCATCAGGTCAAGTAAGATCTAAACCAGTTTAAAATGGTGCCAGAAATGCCAAATAAAATATGAAATGATATCATATAGGGGACCCCAGCAGAACCTCATGACTCTGTCAAGGACAAGGTCAATAAGTCCTTTAAAATATCAGATAATTAGAACTTTTATGACATGGAAAGGTCAGTTCAGATTTAAAAAACATATATATTTATGAATTATTTCATCAGGGGAAAAAAGTAATTAAAGTGCAAGGAGACTTACATTGGTACTTAGTTGAGAGATCAAAAAAGAGCTAAAAAACTGAGCACTAGCTACACTTTTAATCATTAAAAAAAAAAAAAAAAAGATATAGTCTTTTTTCCAATATCTGCATGTCTCCACAGCTCTGGAGAATGTGTCGAAGTCAGTGCGTTTGTGGAAGACAGCTGTTGAGCTAGAGGAGCCAGAGGATGCCAGGATCATGTTGAGCAGAGCAGTCGAGTGCTGTCCTACCAGTGTTGAGGTACACACACACACACACACACACACACACACACACACACACACACACACACACACACACACACACACACACACACACACACACACACACACACACACACACATTCTTGTACATCTCTCCTTGTGAGGACATTCATTGACACAATGTAATCTCTAGCTCCTTAACCTGACCTTACCTATCACAACTAAGTGTGCTTACCCTAAACCTACCCTTAACCTGATTATAACCTTACCCCTAAAATCAAGTCTTCACCCTCAAACAGGCCTTTAAACAGGTCTCAGAAAGTGAGGATCAGCCAAAATGTTCTCACTTTAATATTTGTCCTCACTCCATTGGTCTAAAACTCAAACCATTCCTCACCAAGATAGTTGTACAAGTACACACACGTGCACACACACAGTCTTAATCAGCCAAAACCCATAAGCCCCTTTATGGGCCATAAATCAGATTGCTCTAACAGTTTTGTCCTTGTCTCCCGTAGCTCTGGCTGGCTCTGGCCCGATTAGAAACCTATGAGAATGCCCGTCGTGTTCTAAACAAGGCCCGTGAAAACATTCCCACTGATCGGCATATCTGGATCACTGCTGCCAAGCTGGAGGAGGCCAACGGCAACACACAGATGGTGGAGAAGATCATTGACAGAGCCATCACATCTCTGAGAGCCAACGGCGTGGAGATAAACCGTGAACAATGGATTCAGGTCTGACATGCTAGATTTCATGTTTAAGAGGTTGTCAGGCTTTACAAACTACTTGTTGTATGCATTTTTAAATTAAAGATATTAGCCAAGGACTTTAAGTGAGAAAAATGTGAGAAATGCAACAGACAATTCCGGTCTGGATGGAGTTTCTCGGTTAAACTTCATTGCCAAATACATCAAAGAAAAATATTCGAATGTTTCTGCACGCAGGCAATATCAGGATGTGTTCATTTGAAACTGATGTCTGTTTTGTGATCCTGTCTCAGGATGCAGAGGAGTGTGATAAGGCTGGCAGCGTGGCCACATGTCAGGCTGTGATTAGAGCTGTTATTGGGATTGGCATTGAAGAGGAGGACTGCAAACACACATGGATGGAGGACGCAGATAGTGTAAACATCTTCTCATCTTCACACGCCTACATTCTGTTTTCAATAAGCACCACATATTTGTTTATTACAGACGTTTCCCATCATATATGATCATTTTAATGTACATTTCAGCAGTAGTTTGGCTAAATTCCACAGCTGGATGTTATTACTGTGATACCTGATGCTGATTGGCTGTTATTTTTGCTGTAGTGTGTGTCTCATGGAGCTTTGGAGTGTGCTCGTGCTATCTACGCTCATGCACTCCAGGTCTTCCCAAGCAAGAAGAGCGTCTGGCTGAGGGCTGCTTACTTTGAGAAGAACCACGGTACACGGTGAGAAATACTCAATTCCTCTATAGTCTAGGCAGTCAGTAGGCCCTATTTTAATGATCTAAGCGCATGGTTTAAAGGGCACAGCGCAAGTGCACTTAGGGCGTGCCCTGAATCAACTTTTGCTAGCTTAAGGATGGGAAAAAAGGTCAGCGTGCCCGGTGCATGATCTAAAAGGGTTGTCCCTATTCTCTTCATGATTAATGGATGTGTTTTAGGCGTAACTTGCAATAAACCAATTAGAGTCTCATCTCCCGTTCCCTTTAAAAGCCAGTTGCGCTCGCATCATAGCAGATTCGCTATTTACATGGCAGACCATCTATGGGAAAAGCCGGATTCCACCAAAGCATTTTTGTCTTTATGCACACAATAATTATTTTTTATATTGTAATCCTTTTTTTTTTAAATATTTGGCATGTTTGCGTGCTGCTGTGCGTTTCTGTGTGTGTAATGACCAGACTGTACGCGTGTTGTGCACTCGCCTATAGGCGCTCTTTAAATAACAAAACAAATATTGCGCCATTGACTTTAGACCAGGTTTCAGTTGGTCAATGGCGCAGTCTATTTCAGTTGCCTCAAAATAGCAACACGCCAACAATGCACCTGAACATACCTCGTTTTCAGATCAGCATGCCCATGGGTGCACAAATCAGCGGAAATACATTTGTAGTGGCGCTGGACGTGAAAATGATAACTGCATCAGGCTGAAACTAGCAAAAAACACTTGCATTGCGCCAGGTGTATGATAGGGCCCAAAGTCTCACACAGCTGATTAGAATTTCAATCAGCATTCATTGGCTCTGTCCGGGTGTTTGCAGGTAGTATATGGAGACAGGAAAGCAACTAAGCCTGTTTGTATTTGTTGTAGACCATGAGACATTGTCGACATTGTTGCCTTAAGAGGTGTCTTCATACGTTTACAATTATTGACATTTATTACTGTAAAAATTCATTTGAATCTCTTTCTCTCTCAGAGAGTCATTGGAGGCTCTGTTGCAGAGGGCCGTAGCTCACTGTCCTAAGGCTGAGGTGTTGTGGCTAATGGGTGCTAAATCAAAATGGTTGGCAGGAGACGTTCCTGCAGCCAGAAGTATCCTTGCTTTGGCTTTCCAGGTAAGCGCCGCCCCTGTCCGCCCTTCAAGCTCCATGACTACATTGTTAGTGGCAAGCATTACTATTATTATTGGTAACACCATAGCATTGTAATGGTGAAGCAACAGCACAACATGTACTTATTTGTATTAGAAATTGATAAAAGTCATTCACAAAGTACTTGTAAAGAACAGTAGTGACTGTTGTCTTTGCACTTACCTGTCTTTATTTAATTGCATATTTACAATTTTAAATAAACAAATATAGTTATATTATCATTAATATGTTTGGGATCAGTAGTTTTTGATAGAATTCTCTTATGCTGACCAAGGCAGTAGGGATGGGCAATTTATGCGATTCTCACCATTTCAGTAGCCGGTTCCCTGAACCGCTATCGCCAACCTGCTTTCATGGAGCGGCATAACAGACAGAGCCGTAGTTCACTTAAGCCACGCAAATATCGCGTTCGTTTCGAAGGCGATCATTAATGAACATGTTTGCTTATCAGGAACTACGGCTCTGTCTATTAAAGCTCCATTTGAAAGCAGTTGGCGATTTAGCGGATAGAACCGGCTTTTCGAAATGCGCTGAGAATCGCATGCGATATATTGACCAAGGCAGTGTTTATTTGATAAAAAAAATAAAAAATAGAGTAAAAACGGTAATAATGTGAAATTATTACAATTTAAAAGAGCTGTTTTCTACTTTAATATATTTTATAATGTAATTTATTCCTGTGACGGTACAGCTGAATTTTCAGCATCATTACTCCAGTCTTCAGTGTCACATGATCCTTCAAAAATCATTCTATGATGATTTGCTGCTCAAGAAACATTTCTGATTATTATCAGTGTTGAAAACTGCTTATTTTTCCATTATTCTTCAGTTAATAGAAATTACAAAAGAACAGCATTTATTTGGAAATAGAAATATTTTTTTATATTCATGCACTGATATGAAAATTTTGGCCGATAACCGATAATTCTCTGTATTTGGAGGCCGATAACTGATATATTGGCTGATGAATCTAAATCTAAATTTTTATAAAATTTGAGAGCCTGATTGCAAAAACAAAAGTCTCACCATTAAAAGACAATGTTCTCATTATAATATTATGTAGCCTATTAAACAGACTTGCGTTGTAAGTTGTACTTGACTGTATTTTCCTTTTTGAATTGATTTCAATCATATTTCAAGCAATTCATAACCATCATGGCGGACATTGCGCATCTGAAGTGACTCAGCTGAAGGAAAAATAATCCATTATCTATTGACTTTCAATAAATTGGCCAAATTTTCTGATCGGGCCGATAAATAACATTAAAAATGAACGTATATCAGCCGATACCGATATGGTGGCTGATATGTCGTGCATCCCTCAAATATTTTCTAACGTTATAAATGTCTTTACTGTCACTTTTGAGCAATTTAATGTGTACTTGCTGAATGAAAGTGTTATTTTCTTCCATCACAATCAGTGTGGAAAGTGTGGGAAAGCAATAAAAATCATGGGTGGCTAATAACTTTCTTTGTATAAACATTTATTTATATGAGCAAAAAAAATTGCAGATTCAGTGTGGGATTAGTCATAACTGAAAGAACACTGAACCTAACAGAAAGAACAACCAAAAAAATAAAAATAAAGCTTTAAACTGCGTATCAGTGCTCCGATTGCACATCATTTCCTGAAACTAATCGTTCCATTTTTGCAGTATTGAAGCATTCACTGGGATGATGGCCAGTAAAAACTCTTTCTTTTTGTGTTAGGCTAACCCCAACAGTGAAGAGATCTGGCTGGCTGCCGTGAAGCTGGAATCGGAGAATAACGAGTATGAGAGAGCACGCAGGCTGCTGGCCAAGGCCCGTAGCAGCGCCCCCACTGCCAGGGTGAGTGGCCCAGTGTTCAGACTAGCCACTTGAGTGTAAAATGGATATAACTGCTGCTGTGTCATGCTGGGGACACCCGTCTGCCGGGAATACACTGTTTCAGTTTTGCAAGTTGTTGTGATTTCTCTTTTATTTTGATTTGGAGAGATAAGCGATGAGAAGTAGATGAAGGGTGAGTCACCCTGTAAAACTGCTTGTGCAACAGAGTTTTGAATGTGACACTAGCGGGAAGACGGCTTACAAAGGCATGGCTAATGAAAAGTCCTTTTTCTCTTTTGCATATATTTTTTTAAGCGTATCACGGCATGACAAGTTGGTACGTGAAAACTACGCTAAAATTTAAGTGAATCTGTGAGGCAGCACATACACATGTCAGCAGAGATTAGGTTAAGCTTGAGGTTTAACTAATAAACCTAATGGTTGTACTTTATTTTACAGTATGTGTACTTAAGAAAATACAGAGTAATATAAGATAACTACATGGGTTAAGGTTAGGTTTAGAGTTAGTACCTAGTTATTACCCAGTTATTGTAATTACTGTAATAAGTACATTGTAAGTACACAGGACTGTAAAATAAAGTAAAAGCACCTAAAAAGATGACAGCTTTGTCCTATGTCATGTCAGGGGTTATTTGAATCATTGCAGAAGATGTGACTGGTTTACATTTCAATTAAACACATAATAGAAAAAAAAATCCCTGTAAAAAAGGTTTAATATTCAGAAATATAGTACGCCAATCAGGCATAACATTATGACCACTGACAAGTGAAGTGAATAACACTGATTATCTCTTCATCATGACACCTGTTAGTGGGTGGGATAAATATATCTATTATATTTATAAATATTAGGCAGCAAGTGAACATTTTAATAATAATAATAATAATAATAATTATTATTATTATTATTCCTTACATTTATATAGCGCTTTTCTGGGTACTCAAAGCGCTTTACATATGGAAGGGGGGAATCTCCTCAACCACAACCAATGTGCAGCATCCACCTGGATGATGCAACGGCAACCATATTGTGCCAGAACGCCCACCACACATCAGCTTATTGGTGGAGAGGAGACAGAGTGATGAAGCCAATCAGTATATGGGGATGATTAGGAGGCCATGATGGACAGAGGCCAATGGGCAAATGTGGCCAGGATGTTGGGGTTACACCCCTACTCTTTTCGAAGGACATCATGGGATTTTAATGACCGCAGAGAGTCAGGACCTCGGTTTAATGTCTCATCTGAAGGATGGTGCTTTTTGACAGAATAGTGTCCCCATCACTATAATGGGGTGTTAGGACCCACACAGACCACAGGGTGAGCACCCCCTGCTGGCCTCACTAACACTCTTCCAGCAGCAACCTAGTTTTCCCAGGAGGTCTCCATCCAGATACTAACCAGGCTCAGTCCTGCTTAGCTTCAGTGGGCAACCAGTCTTGGGCTACAGGGTGATATGGCTTTGTCCTCAAAGTTGTCCTCAATATTGTTAGAAGCAGGAAAAATGGGCAAGTGTAAGGATTTGAGCGAGTTTGACAAGGGACAAATTGTGATTGCTAGACGACTGGGTCAGAGTCTGGGGCAGAGTGCCCATGCTGACCCCTGTTCACCACTGAAAGAGCCAACAGTGACACGTGAGCATCAGAACTGGACCACGGAGCAATGGAAGAAGATGGTCTGGTCTGATCTGATGAATCACGTTTTCTTTTACATCACGTGGATGGCCGAGTGCGTGCGTCACTTACCTGGGGACACGTGGTACCAGGATGCACTATGGGAAGAAGGCAATCCGGCGGAGGCAGTGTGATGCTTTGGGCAATGTTCTGCTGGGAAACCTTGGGTCCTGCCATCCATGTGGATGTTACTTTGACACGTACCACCTACCTAAGCATTGTTGCAGACCATGTACACCCTTTCATGGAAACGGTATTCCCTGGTGTCTCTTTGACCTCTTTCAGCAGGATAATGCGCCTGACCACAAAGCTAAAATGGATCAGGAATGGTCTGAGGAACACATGAGTTTGAGGTGTTGATTTGGCCTCCAGATTGCCCATATCTCAATCCAATCGAGCATCTGTGGGATGTGCTGAACAAACAAGTCTGATCCATGGAGGCTCCACCTCACAACTTACAGGACTTAAAGGATCTGCTGCTAACATCTTGGTGTCAGATACCACAGCACACCTTCAGGGGTCTAGTGGAGTCCATGCCTCGATGGGTCAGGGCTGTTTTGGCAGCAAAAGGGGGAACAACACAATATTAGGAAGGTGGTCATAATGTTATGCCTGATCTGTGTTATATATATATATATATATATATATGTATATGTATATGTTTGCTAGATTAAGGGGCCGACGCAGCTTACCCACTCATTTTACCCCACACTCCCATAAATAAATCAAAAGCAGTTTGAGACTTGACTTGAACTTGTCATAAAGAATTAAGCATGACATGTGACTTTAACTTGGCCTTGAAAACTGTGGACTCTTGTTTTAATTATAGTTTTTACAAGATAACTGAAAATGTGAAACTGTGAAATGTGACCAGGGATTATGTAAAAAAATTATGTCATTAGGGGATAATAAGCACCTCACAGCAGATGTGCTTGATCTTTGTCCTAATAAGTACTGTGGGATTTTTGGGAGTAAATTGTGCAGATGATAGAAGGTGCTAGAATAGCCTCCTGCCTGGGCTTGTTTAACTTTTGGCTCCAGGAAAGAGTGTCAGCATCTATATAAATATATCAAAGGATCAAATTTACCTAAAGCACTTGGCAGGATTCCTCATAAGTGCTAATGTTATAAAACTAGACATGTGAGCTTCATACGGGAAAGGCATCATGAAAATCTCCCTGGCCGTTCTTTCGTTCTTGCAGACCCTATGCGTTACACACACACCCTCAATAGTCTTGTTAAAAATGACACTTGCACCACTTTAAAGGCTGTTAAAAGCATTATATGAGTTGTCATAACTGTTTTCTGTGTTAATTGTAGGTGTTCATGAAGTCAGTGAAGCTGGAGTGGGTGCTGGGTAATATTGAAGCGGCACATGAGTTGTGTACGGAGGCCCTGAAGCACTATGAGGATTTCCCCAAACTTTGGATGATGAGAGGACAGATCGAGGAACAGTCAGAGAGCATTGACAAAGCACGAGAGGCCTACAACCAGGGAGTACGTTTTGGGGTTCTAGAGGAGATGCCTTATCATAATTTAACCTTTTAGAGTGAACGTTTTGTAATTAATGCAAAACCCAAGTCTAAATAATATTAGGAACAAACTTTCAGGAGCAAATTTTTCTGTGGAAATGTGTGAAAAGTGACAGTGTCCAAATGTTCTTCTAATGCTGCTTCTCTAATGTCGCGTTTAGCTGAAGAAGTGCCCTCATTCCATGCCATTGTGGCTCCTTCTGTCTCGGCTGGAAGAGAAAGTCGGGCAGCTCACGCGTGCTCGAGCCATCTTGGAGAAGGCTCGCCTCAAGAATCCACAAAGCCCTGAGCTTTGGTAAGAAACCATGCCCGATGTACTTGCACCTCAGTACGGCCAATATCAAAATATAAAAAAGGAATAATGCTACTTTTTCTACAGATTTGTTACTAATTTCATATGCAGGTAGCAAAATGATAAATTCTTCTACGGCAACGGCTCAGCTGATGAATATTAATTTGGTTGAGCTGACATTGCCACAAAAAGGCCTGAGTGATACCAAGCCAACAGTGGGCCAATAACGGGCCGTGGTGATATTATAAAGAATAGTAATTGAGCGTCTGTCAGCAAAATGGTTAGATGAATTAAAAAGATGAGATTCAGTTCTTTGGCAGTGGTTGGACCCCCCGTCTGTGGCTTTGTGTACAATATATTATATTGATTTTGGATTAAGCATGTTGAATCGGCGGTGAAGCCCATTGGTGAGAGAGGTCACTTAATGGCTGTTCAAGTACCAAACAAGTGCACAAGAAAAACACAAGTGACAAAAGCAAGCAATATCATCTGAGCGTTCCAATATTGGAATATTTTCATAATGAAACCATGTCAAATATGCCATTTAAATACCTTTACTCGTTGTCTGGAATGAAGATCAACTGATCAACATGATTAAAGGGATAGTTCACCCTATAAGAGTAAATAAAACTGGCATAGACAAGTCCAAAAAACCCTGCGGCTTGACGACACATTGATGTCCTAAGACACGAAACGATCGATTTTTGGCGAGAAACCGAACAGTATTTATATCACTTTTCCCCTCTAATACACCACTATGTCCAACTGCGTTCAGCACTCGTTTAGTGAGGTCTGATCGCACTCTGACAGCGGCAGTGATGTCTAGCACTCGTTGAAGTATATGCGCGAGACATCACTGCCGTTGTCAGAGTGCGATCAGACCTCACTAAACGAGTGCTGAACGCAGTTGGACATAGTGGTGTATTAGAGGTAAAAAATGATATAAATACTGTTCGGTTTCTCGCACAAACCGATCGTTTCGTGTCTTAAGACATCAATGTGTCGTCACGAGCCGCAGGGTTTAATTTGGACTTGTCTATGCAAGTTTTATTTACTCTTATAGTAGAAGTTCCCATCCACTAGCATTATATGACTGACAGACGACAACGGTTGGAGTTAAAAATCATCATTTGTGTTCTACTGAAGAAACAAAGTCACCTACATCTTGGATGCGCTGGGCGTAAGCAGATAAACATCAAATTTTCATTTTTGGGTGAACTATCCCTTTAATTGCTGCTTTGTTTGTATATCTGAAGTCCTAGGTCTTCCGTTTTTCCCCTTTTTGAATCACAGATATGGACTACTGCCACCTGCTGGTATGGAGAGTTTTTTTTTTCTCTCACGTAGGTGCAAAAATAATGTTGAATGACGAATATAGACTACTGCCACCTGCTGGCACGGAGAGTTATTTCCTCTCACGCAGGCTCAAAATGTAAGCACTGAATGATGAATTAGACTACTGCCACCTGCTGGCATGGAGAGCTATATCCGCTTAGGCAGGCTTAAAACGTAAACACTGATCGACGCTTTTGATGAATTTTTGATGAATTTAGACTACTGCCGCCTGCTGGTATGCAGAGCTATTTCCACTAAGGCAGGTGCAAAACGTTAGTGCTGAATGACGAATTTAGACTACTGCCACCTGCTGGTATGGAGTTAGTTATTCTCACGCAGGTGCAAAACATACGTGCTAGTTGGACGTTGCAGTGTGTTAAGTCGCAAGGTGACACCACAATCTTGTTTAGCTGCATCTCAATTCGAAGGCTGTGTCCTCTGGAGGTCGCATTTGAAGGCTGCATACTTCATCAAGGATGTCTAATTTTAAGAAAAGTAACCATAATAAATTTGACTTATTTCTTATAAGGTGTAAAATACTGTATTTTTTTTACTTTTCTTAAATAAGACATCCTTGATGATGTATGCAACTTTCAAATGTGACCTCTGGAGGAAGCAGCCTTCGAAATGAGACGCAGCTATTGCCTCTAGTTCTTTGATGTCAATTTGGTGTGTCTGGGCCTTCAAATTCTAGGAGCATTCAATAACAGAATTGAATTAATATTCATAAGCAATGCCTTTGCTGTAGCAGGATTCATCAGCTTGCCAGCTGAATAGCAACTAATCGCTAATGCCTGCCTTTGGTTTTCAAATTTAATAAGTGAATATCATGTTACCTAATTCATATTCATGAGCTGAGCCCTCACCACAGTACCATGTGAGACATGAACTTGGATCCAACCAAGACTCATCAGAAAAACGGCAGCACTACTTTTTGTTCAAGGCTACATGCAATTGTTTCATTTTAAATTTTTTTAATAGTTGGCAATTTTAATCTCAATTCCTCTAGGCTGGAGTCTGTCCGACTTGAATACAGAGCGGGATTGAAAAACATCGCTAACACACTCATGGCCAAAGCCCTTCAGGAGTGTCCTAATTCTGGTAAGCCCCCCCCCCCCTTGATCACAACAGATTCATTAAGAGCCTCTGCACATGATCACACCTCAACACTCACTTCTTTCTGTTAGGTATCCTCTGGGCCGAAGCGGTGTTCTTGGAGGCCAGACCTCAGCGCAAGACCAAAAGTGTGGACGCTCTGAAAAAGTGTGAACATGATCCTCACGTACTTCTGGCAGTGGCCAAGTAAGACTCCTCACCAGACTCTTGCCAAAATTCTCCCAACCCTAAATTCCATTTTACCCACCCACATTTTTCTTTGATCTGCAAGAACAGGCTGTCCTTTTCAGTTGCATTTATACCATATCTGTGTTTGTGTACTGTGCAGATTGTTCTGGAGCGAGAGAAAGATAACGAAGGCAAGAGAGTGGTTCCTACGAACGGTAAAGATTGAACCAGACTTGGGCGACGCCTGGGGATTCTTCTACAAGTTTGAGCTTCAGCATGGGACAGAAGTAAGCATTCGGCCACATTACATTATTACACTAACCGTGTTCCTAAGGACCTGTTTTATTCTCAGATCTTGCTTTTGTGATGCAGTTAGGCATATGCATTTCAGGGCATTTTTAAAGAAATGGTTCATGCAAAAATAATTCTATCATACTCGTTCCAAACCTGTACAACTTAGATATTTTGAAGGATTTTCTGCTTGCTATTTCCCATGCAGTTGGATTGGTGGATCCAGGTCTTGTTTAAAATCACATCTCCTTACTCTGGTGTTGTTCTCTCCTTCAGGAGCAACAGCAGGAGGTAAAGAAACGATGTGAGAATGCAGAACCGCGGCACGGCGAGCTGTGGTGCGCTGAATCCAAGCACATTCTCAACTGGCAGAAGAACATCGGAGAGATCCTGGTCCTCGTGGCTGCAAAGATCAAAAACACCTTCTAAACTGTGGGACTAATATCATATTCACAAATCGGAGCATGTTTGGTTTAGCAAATATGTTGTTTTTATAGAGTCTGTGGATTGTTTTTTTTTTTGTTTTTTTTTTAAATGGTCAATTTTCCACTTTTAGTGTGTTTGCCCCTCTGGAACAGTGATGATTCAGGGCTGTTTTGATTTCACATGCTGTTATGTTCAGGATATTGTAAAGTCTAGTCACACCCAGAGATACGAGTCCATTTTGAACATTAATTTCCAGAACGATCTGACACCCTCTTATTCTGCTTCTCATTATGCGTATGTGTAAATGTGCTGCTTATCAGAAAATAAATGAAGTCTGATCTGTTTCAGATATCAGTGCTCCTGCGATTATTACAGTGCTGCTGATTTTGTGTACCTATGTTAAGGTTTTGTTTAAAAAAAAAAAAAATCTATTTTTTATTTTTCAAATTGAAATTTCCCTTTCAAGCTACAGCTACCAATCTCGGCACAGTCCTTTTTGGAGTATTTTATACAAAATATATTTTTCGCAAAATTTTGATTGTAAAATTGCTATATAATCAAAGACGAATATCTAACAGTGTTGTTTCAAATATGAAGTTGATATCACAAAAAATAGAGGTTGCAGATTTTGTTTGGGCTCTATACCAAAAAAAATAGCCACAGAGTATGGAAGATTGTTTTTCGCCACTAAATAAAAAAATAATAAAGGTATTTGCGGCTTTTTTTTTCACGACGGAAACCATCTTCCATAACCAAGTGACGCTGTTGACGTGTTGTCCTTTCACAAATGAATACATTTGTCACAATATCACTATTAATATATTTCACCAAATATGAATCCATGAGTCTCAGTCCTTTCCAAGATTAGAAAAAGATTTGATTATAAAATAGTTCAGATTATATAAATGAATTTTGGAATATTTAAAGGGTTAGTTCACCCAAAAATGAAAATTCTGTCATTAAATACTCACCCTCATGTCGTTCCACACCCGTAAGACCTTCATTCATCTTCAGGCACTCTCATCTTCAAGCTATTAAAGACGCATTTAAAACAGTTCATGTGACTACAGTGGTTCAGCCTTAATGTTATAAAATGACGAGAATACTTTTTTGTGCACCAAAAAAACAAAATAACCACTTTATTCAACAATATCTAGTGATGGGCGATTTCAAAACACTGCTTCATGAAGCTTTATGAATCTTCTGTTTCGAATCAGTGGTTCGGATCGCGTAAACGAAGCCTCATTTACTGAAATCACGTGACTTCTGGCGTTTCAAACCACAAGCTTTTGAATGATACCTAACTTATGATCATTAATTGTGTTGCCAAGTCCATGGTTTTCCCGCGGAATTGGGCTACTTTGACGCTGTTGCTGCGGGTTCATGTCCGCGGGTTGAATCAACCCAAAATAACATGATATTTAGTCTCTGGAATGCAAATTTCACCAGGGGAGCCCCGCCAAAAACGTGAATTTTACCCCCCGGGACCCCACTCAAAAGCCTTTGGGCCAGTTTTGGACTAGTTTTGAGGAGGGTTTTGTTGTGAAAACCTGGCAACCCTGATGATTACCAAAATAAGTTTTGGGGGGAAAAGGGCATTTAAAAAGTGAGTTAAGGGTCCCACTAGCATAACAGGTTAAAAGGTTAGTTCACCCAAAAATGAAAATTCTGTCATTTATTACTCGCCCTCATGCCGTTCCACACCCGTAAGACCTTTGTTAATCTTCGGAACGCAAATTAAGATATTTTTGTTGAAATCCGATGGCTCCGTGAGGCCTTCATAGGGAGCAATGACATTTCCTCTCTCAAGATCCATTCATGTACAAAAAAACATATTTAAATCAGGTCATGTGAGTACAGTGGTTCAATATTAATATTATAAAGCGACGAGAATATTTTTAGTGCGCCAAAAAAACAAAATAACGACTTATTTAGTGATGGTCGATTTCAAAACACTGCTTCAGGAAGCTTCGGGGCTTTATGAATCAGTGTGTCGAATCCGCAGTTAGGAGCGCCAAAGTTATGTGATTTCAGCAGTTTGCCGCGATCCGAATCATGATTCGACACACTGATTCATTTATGCTCCGAAGCTTCCTGAAGCAGTGTTTTGAAATCGGCCATCACTAAATAAGTCGTTATTTTGTTTTTTTGGAGCACCAAAAATATTCTCGTGGCTTTATAATATTAACATTGAACCAACTGTACTCACATGAACTGATTTAAATATGTTTTTAGTACCTTTATGGATCTTGAGAGAGGAAGTGTCATTGCTCCCTATGAAGGCCTCACGGAGCCATCGGATTTCATCAAAAATATCTTAATTTGTGTTCTGAAGATCAACGAAGGTCTTACGGGTGTGGAACGGCATGAGGTTGAGTAATAAATGACAGAATTTTCATTTTTGGGTGAACTAACCCTTTAAGGAGGATAAATGTTTGAAAATGTTACATGCTTTTTTAGAAGTGACAGTTATGATGCTGTAGCAATTTTCGGATAGTGAATCATGATTAGTTTTGTTTCTTGTGTTTATTTTGCATTCTAAATTGTGATTGGTCGATTCTTCCATCTATTTAACTGTCTATTGATGTATTCACACTTACTGAATTGAAAATAGCACACGTTGAGCATCATGACTACAGCAATGTGGCTCTGGTGTAACATTTTTGATTAATCTACTTTTGAGCTGATTATTTAATATGTAAGGTTCAGAAATACTCCCATAGAGCAGGACCTGAGTTGTGGACCCCTTTTTTACAGGACCCGGGACAATGTTCCCCTGAAGATGACCCTGCCTTAAAAATTAAGCTTACATGAAATGTTGCCATTATTATTTTTCTTTGCGTTAAACCACTGGAATTTCCTTTAAGAAAATGAAATCTATTCTAAAAAAAAAACAACATGCGGGATGTGATTTTATCAGCTTGACACAAACCACACGACCTCACTGAATTACTCTGCACACTGAAACCTGACACAATAAAAAAAAAAAAGTTTTTTGTCTGTCTATATATAAATCATCGTAAATTAAGAGTCATTTCCTGATCACAGCCGGGTCCAGTGAGGGTTCAAACCGCGCACTTAACCAGTGGACCCTTCAGTGCACCAGTTTTATGAAGATCTCCAGCCGAAACCGAAACAAAGCCTAAAGTTGATTGATCGCGGAAGTTTTCTCGACTTGATCAGACTAGAGATCTGGTGAAATCCAAAGCGCGATGCCAGCAGCCCGTGACGGCTGAGACACATGAGAGAGAGCCTCGCCACATTTCTTTCACCAATGCTGGAATGGACGCGGTTAAGCCTCATCAACGCGCCTCTCGCCAGAGCGCACCAACTCTAACTAGACAAAAACGCGTGTTTTAGGTTGATTTTTTCGGTCCCGACCGTTGTTGAAGTTTTCTGTGAGAAACATGTAACAGGCGTTGGACGCCGCTGGACCATGTCCACATTTCCAAGCCCTGACTGGTGCGCGCAAGAGTCCCTCTTCATCCCATGGTCAATGGTAAGATCCATCTGCATCACTGCGCACTACGACTGTATTCTGTTTCTTGAAAGATCAAAGTTAGGCTACTTAGTGATATTTTATGTATTACTATTAATAATAGATACATATCGTTATCAGATTCTAAATTTAATCTCAGAATTATTACCATAAGTGAACACGTGCAATTCAATTACACTGCATGCTTTTCTAAAAAGCAAAATAAAAAATTTATAAAAGTATGTTTTACTTTGCTGTTATATAGATGGAGAACGTCAGAAATACCAGATAGAAAGCTGAAAACAATAAATAAAGTAGCCTAACACTTTTTATCAGGCAGTAGTGAGAAAAATAAAGAAGGAATGATAATGTTTGCATATTCTTTTTTACTTTTAGGTCTACTAACAACACTTTGAATTGGCTAATTATAATGTGAATTAATCTTTTTTTTTTTTTTTTTATCCAAAATGGTCTCTGGTTTGCACTGGTCACAAATGAGACCACTGACATGTTTGTGATCAGAATAATCCTAAAAATACAACAGTAATATAGTATCTAAATGTTGATATGTATTAAATGTCATAGTTGTAGGCCTATAGCCTAGTTTGCATTATGACATGTCTTATGGAGCTTTGACAGACATTAGCTCTAGTCATTTGACTTTATAGCAGCCATGTAAAAAGTCAAGAGTTGTAAATGAAAACTCTGTGGAAATTACATAAAAAACTCTTTTAAAACCTTCAGAGGTAAAGTTACCACAGTTACCAGCGAGATTGGATGGGTTAAAGGGATAGTTCACCCTTTCTGAAAATTCTATCATCATTTACTCACCCTCCAAATCTGTATAATTTTCTTTGTTCTGTTGAACACAAAGGAAGATATTTTGAAGAATGTGTTAAACTGGACAGTTTTAGGGGAACCATTGACTTCCATAGTAGTTTTTTCCTACTATGGAAGTCAACGGTGCCCCAAAGTGGCCTGGTTACAAACTTTCTTCAAAATATCTTCCTTTGTGTTCAACAGAACAAAGAAAATTATACAGTTTTGGAACAACTTGAGGGTAAGTAAATGATGATAGAATTTTTACTTTTGGGTGAACTAGTTAATATGGTGCATCTTGCAAAATGTAACATTTTAGATCAGTCAGAACTGATTAGATGCAGTAGGCTGTTTTTATTGCATTTTTTCTCTCAGTGTGTGAACAGGCCTGCTGTCTGTGTGGCTGTAATGCTGCTGCTCGCAGTGGCCCACGGTAAACGCGCATGTGATTATTCTGAGATCATCAGCACCTACAGGGCAGTCATCCTGGTCGAGCTCCAAAACCTGGTAAGTGTCATGCCAGATAACCAGAATCCACGTGTTCAAACAGACTATGTGCAGTATGTAGACTTGCTCTTCTAGATTGATATTCTAACAAATTATATAAGCGATTGAAAAATGCTTATGAAAATGTGGTCACTTGTTGCCCTCTTCTGGTTATCTGTAGAAGGTGAACTGTTTGAATGTGATTTAAAGGGATAGTTCACCCAAAAATGAAAATTCGGTCATCATTTACTCCCCTACAAGTTGTTCCAAACCTGTATACATTTCTTTGTTCTGCTGTACACAAAGGAAGACATTAAGTTACAATAAGATATTATTGTAACTAAGCAGATCTCACTCATCATTGACTACCACAGTAGGGAAACAAAATACTATGGTAGTCAATGGGGGGGTGGGAAGTCTGCTTAGTTACAAACATTCTTGCAAATATCTTCCTTTGTGTACAGCAGAAGAACAAAGAATTCATTTTTGGGTGAACTATCCCATTAAGACAAGCTTTTTCCTCTCTTGACACAGAATCTGACTGGTTCATTTGACATATCTAAAGAAAAGGACCACTGTCCTTCTGAGAAGGTACAGCCACCTGTACATAGCTACATGTATGTTTCTTTAAAACACAATTTTGTTTTTAGAGACAGTTGATACGGAGCATTTTTCTTTTTGGTGATTTCTTAATAATCGATGCGCTGTTTTGATGGTAGGTTCACCGTATCCTGCGAGATATCTATAATATGACCCAAATCTTCAGATGCCTGAGTGAAAGCAAGAGGCATCAGCGTGACAGAGCTGACAGAGGGGGTGACATGACAAAGGTGGTGGGACAAATGGCACAGCTCATCCAAAAAAACTGCTGCAAACCGGAAAGTTTGGTATAGTTTTATTTGTTTGTTGATTGAATAAATCAAGTTCATCTGAATAAATTGTAATTTGGAAAAAAAAAAGGAAAATAATCTGAATAATTATAATCTGAAATAAACTGAGGATAACATGATCTAGAAATGTATTAATTTATTGAATTATCAAAATAAAGTTAATCTGAATAATTATAATCTGAAATAAACAGGGCTACATCTAGAAATGTATTTAAAAATCAAAATAAAACTAATCTGAGTAATTATAATCTGAAATAAACAGGATTACGTGTCACAAACTGCTCCGAGACTCGAAGATTGAGAATCCACACGCAGTAGTTTATTAGAAGGGTAATCCAAAAACAGTCAAAAAAAAAAAAAAAAAAAAAAGGCAAGAGGTCCAAACACTAGCAAGCAGTCCAAAACAGAAACCAAGACAGGAAGACAGGGAAACAGAGACAGATCCAGAACACAGGCAACAGGGTCAGAACCAACAGATTATCACAAGAACGCTCAAATGCAGTTGACACTTACAAAACCTCCTGGAGAATGATAGTGAGAACCGGGCTTTTATAGGCAGAGCTAATGAGGTTGAGGTTAATGAGTAACAGCTGTATGTAATCATGGCTGATAAGACTAGGCAAAGGATTATGGGAAATGGAGTCCATGAAGGTGTGACAATAGTCCAGGGTGGAGTGCCCTCTGGTGGCAATCAAAGGCACCCCAGTTGGTGACTGTGATGTAGCCCAGATATATTCCAGATGCTCCTAACAAGATCAGAAAAGTCCAGGGAGGCGGAGCGAAGGCGGACCGGGGGGCAGGATGGAGGGCCAGGTCCATGAAGTGGAAGAGGGCCTGAAGACTGAGGCAGAGCAGGTGGCCAGGGTAGAGTAGGCAGTGCAGACGGGCTTGAACACCCCCACGGTGGAGCAGACGACCACCACAGCAGCGCAGATGGGCTTGGACAGGCCCACGGCAGAGCAGACGATCACCGCAGCAGTGCAGACAGGGCTGAAGTCCACCAAGGCATTGCTGAGGAGTACCAAGGTGGAGCAGGTGGAGCTGATGTCAACCACGGTGGAGCCGAAGACCCCCAGGGCAGATCTGGCAAAACTGGAGAGCACCATGGCTGATCAGGTGAAACTGAAATGGAGCACAGAGAGGTTAGCGTTGGCCACAAGGGCCGTGTCAGAACAGGCAGGGAGCTCCGAAGCACCCTCCACGGCCCATGACTGGGACAACAGGGTTTCCCAGGTTGGTCTCTGTGGTAATTTCATGGGATACAGAAAGTTCGTGGACAACCTCTCTGGTCTTGTTGAGGCAGGCAGACAGTTCAGGAATGACCTCTGCGGTCGCGTTGAGGCAGACAGAAAACTTAGATATGACCTCAGTGGTCGCATCAGGACAGACAGGAAAATTTGGGGCAGGAGTGGCCTCTGGAGCGGACTCATGGGCTGGAGAGCAGTGTGCAGCCCACAAAATGGCCATTGCCGTAACGGGGAGTACTGAGGACAAGGGAATGACCTCTGGGAGAGACAGCACAGGCACTGGCAGGTTTGAGCGCCCTGGGGCCGGTGGGCTAAATGGCGCTGGTCTAGAGATGTCAGCTGAACGCACTGACATCAGTGGTGTTTCCTCCAAGCTGGATGCCAGTCTCACTCGCATAGGGAACACTTTAAAGGCTTCATGTGTGAAATTCATGACGACCGGGAACTCAGCCATGGCGTGAGGGCTGAAGACTCTGGCGTGGCATCCATAGCAGCTAGAGACTCTGGAATGGCGGCCATCTTGGCTGATGACCCTGGATAGGTGAGGTGGGTCTGGCTGCAGATCATGGGCGAGTGGAGCTCCACTCTCGAACAGAAAATATGTCACCTCCACTTGTGTTTTCACTAATGTCTACACCTACCCTAACCCTAATCCTACCCCCTTACAATAATGCAAATAAGGTAATTAAATGACGCAATTAAATGATGCAATATTGATGTGTTTTATTAACGTCTACACCTACCCCAACCGTAAACCTACCCTTTCAGTAATGCAAATACAGTAATTAAATGACACAATATTGATGTGCGCATGCCCAGTGGCCATAGCTGTAGCCAACTCCACTAGTGGAGATGACATATTTCCGCCCGTGAGTGGAGCTCCACTTCGCCCCTTAGTCTGCAGCCAGCCCCTATTGGGATAGGCGGCCATCTTGGCTGATGACTCTGGAATGGCGGCCATGTTGGCTGATGACTCTGGTATGGCGGCCATGTTGGCTGATGACTCTGGAATGGCGGCCATGTTGGCTGATGACTCTGGTATGGCGGCCATGTTGGCTGATGATTCTGGCGTGGCGGCCATGTTGTGAGGAGGCGCTGATGTGGCGGTCAAGTTGTGAACTGGCTTTGGTGCAGGAACTACAGGATGGGAAGGTACATAAAGCACAGGGCTAGCAACCAACAGAACTGGGCATGCTGATGATTGTGGTGGACCAAGCTCCTTGGCCACTGGAGCTTGGTGTATGGTGTCCTCTCCCCAAAAAATGTTTAGGGGGAACATCCTCCTCTACTTCCCCAACTGTAAAGGAGGAGCCACTAAACAAAAGAGCATAGTCTATAAAATGTTCCAAGGTTAGGTTTTTTTCCTCTCTTGGCAAAAGTGATTTTACTGGTTTGTTTAGTCCATGACAATAGAAGTCTTTCAAAACAGCATCCTTTCAGTTTATACAGTTGGCTAAAGCACAGAATTTAAGTGTATTCCTCGACGCTACAAATACCTTGACGAAGGAACAAAATTTCTTCTCCTGGATACATGTGTGGTGAGGTTTTCTGTCACAAACTGCTCAGAGACTTGAAGGTTGAGGATCCACACGCAGTAGTTTATTAGAAGGGTGATCCAAAAACAGTGTCAAAAAAACAAGCAAGAGGTCCAAATACAAGCAAGCAGTCCAAAACAGAAACCAAGGCAGGGATACAGGGAAACAGAGGCAGATCCAGAACACAGCAACAGGGTCAGAACCAACAAACAGATTATCACAAAGACACTCAGAAATGCAGCTGACACTTAGCCAGCCATCCAATCAGAGTGGAGAAGGGGCGGGACAAATACAACACCGACCAACTGTCACAACATTCTTGCTGTACAGCGACATCAACAAACAGAGAACGAAACAAAATGAATTAGAAATTAATATTGCTGGTCTCCGAACATACATAGCAAGTAATTCCACATTATGTCAACATTTTTAGTCTGAAACAAATTACCTGCAAAATCAGTTATGAGGAACAGTGCCGCGGATATTCCGTATCATAGCAACAAAGCGTCTCAACTGAAAAAAACTGTTGCGCAGCTGAAGCACTCTCAAGCGCTCATAGGCGTTTTAAGCAGAGCGCCTACCATTTTTTGCTGGCTAAAAACACTTTGGTGGACACGGGGCCTTAGGGTGTACACTAGGCGCTCTGAACCGTGCCCGAGCGCGTTTGACCCCCAAAGCCTGGTTCGTTTGACAAGTGTGATCGTTCCGTGCCCGGGCGCGGTTCGTTTAGCTGGCCCTGGCCCGCTTGGAAGAGGTGGGCCAGAGCGCGGTTCGGTTGGGCTCGAGCGCAGTTCGCATGCAAAGTGAGCGCTAACTGCACCCGAGCACGGAACAGATACTACTTTTGTGTGCGCTACTGTCATCATTATGACGGCAAACATCTTTATTACTGCTTTGATAGTACACTTATTAATTCATGCAATTAATTTGAGTGTATTTGGGTTTATAACAGGTTTGATGAACAGGAATAGTAGTTTCCGAGTAAAGCTGCAAATTCCTCCATTAATGTCAGCTGCCTTCATAATAATCCTCTGATACATGCAAGTGAAAACCGCTGCACAGCATAAATGATAAATATATTAGGCAGTATCTTAGCGAGAGTGCATTTCTGAGTGTTTTCTTACATTCAAAAAGTTGCATCATGTATGACGGGCTCGGGCTCGGGCTCGGGCTCGGGCTCGGGCTCGGGCTCGGGCTCGGGCTCGGGCTCGGGCTCGGGCTCGGGCTCGGGCTCGGGCAACCGTGCCTAGTGTGAAGTACACCCTTACAAAACCTCACAGAAAATGATAGTGAGAACCAAGCTTTTATAGGCAGAGCTAATGAGGCTAATGAGTAACAGCTGTATGTAATCATGGCTGATAAGTCCGGGCAAAGGATTATGGGGAATGGATTCCATGAAGGTGTGACAATAGTCCGGGATGGAGTGCCCTCTGGTGGCAATCCAGCTGGTGACTGTGACACATGATCTAGAAATGTATTTATTTTTTATTTATTTATTGAAGAATCAAAATAAAATTAATCTGAATAGTTATAATCTTGAATAGATGATAACATCATCTAGGAATTTTTTTTTTTTTTTATCAAAAAATAAAATTATTCTGAATAATTATAATCTAAAGCAAACAGAAGGTAACATGATCTAGAAATTAATTAATTTGTTTGTTATTTGTTGATTGAATAATTAAAAACATTAATCTGAATAATTATATTCTGAAAGAAAGATAGATAATATGAATTAGATAATCGAAAGATAACATGATCTAGAAATGTATTCATTTAGAATTTTATTTTATTGTATTTTTACTAAAAAGTTAATCTGAATAATAATAATCTGAAATAAACAGAGGATAACGTGATCTAGAAATGTATCTTTGAATAATCAAAATAAAGTTAATCTGAATAATAATCATCTGAAATAAAGAGAGGATTTAACATGATTTAGAACATGATGTATTACTTTGCAGGCAAATAGATGCAGAAAAGCATCTTGCAAAGCAGGGAAGAAGCGGAAAAGAAGACAGCAGTGGAGAATGAAAATGATGGGAAGGCTTATAAACTGCTGGCAGAGGCTTCTGAGTGTGACGGCGTATTAAATCACAGCAAACACAGGCCTCAGATCAGCTCCACTCCACATTATTTAAAACTGTATGCACATTCTTTTTCCCTTTATCATTATTTATTCACTTTCACTTTTTAATAAAAGAACACCAAGTGTTTTGTATAATACTCCTTCAGTGAAATGATAAGCTGAGATTGTGTCAAACTCATAAGACATTGTATGGTTATATGTTTCTTCTGGTTGTATATGTTTTGTTTGATAGCACTATATATGATTTATGCATAACAAGTTTAAAAGCTATTCATGTTAAACAGTTACATGCGCATTTACATTTATATGGACACTCACATCTGGTGCTGCAAATTGAGCCAAAATTACAGTTTTGATAATTTAACGCTGACTATGTTATTCATGTTCTCATAGGTCTACTAACACTATTGAAAACACACAAAATAAGCTGTCTCGGTAACTTATCTCATGTTATTTCAGTGGACTCATCTTTTAAAACGTTTTGGGTAGAAGAAGGTGTTTATTTTTTGTTTGAAGTTTTATTGGATATTGTGGGATTTGGATATTGGATAATGTAATGTTTTGGAAACTGTCAGGCGTTCATCATATCAATACTGCCAATATTCCAGAAGGGGACATCAGAAACTCATTATGGACATCACTTTATCCATAATTTTGCTGCTTTGGTGCTGCTGATTTATGTCTTGTTTTGTTCATTCTTTCTATAAGTCAACTTTTTCTGTTAGTAGATTTAAAAATAAATAAATAAAAACCTTTTAAAAAGACTTCAACTGTGAAATGCATTTTTTAAAGCTATTTTTGTTTGATTTGATTTTATAATATTTTATTTTATTTTATTCACAATAGGACTTAAATTATTTTCTAAATAGTAACCATAGGGCTTTTATTTTAAAATCGACAGCTCACGCTACCTGCACGTCAGCATTCGCTCATACGCATGCGCAGTATGTGCACTTCCTATTTGCACTGTTTGTAGTATTTGTGCATATCCATGTCGCTTGAAATTATAGTATTGTTTATCTCTGCTCACATCACGTTACTTAATGCTTACTTTCCTTTTCTCCGCCGTTTTTTGCGCCACGTTCCTGTCTCCTATCATCAGTCATGTTAAAGGAAGAGATTTTACTGAGCAGGAAATGTCTCATTACAGGTGAGATTTATTAATAATATTCTAAATTCATCATTAATTATTGATGTGTAATAAGTGGGTCAGATGATCAGAGTGCCGTAGAGAGTCGTTGTATAGAGATGTTACAACTGCTGTAACACTAACAAGTATAAATCTGTCCTTTATGGTCAGGAAGGGGAATTTGCTGTCAGTCAATCAGCTTTGCCATATGGTCATGTGTAAATAAATACACAAGAGTCAGCAGAAAGCCTCCTCAGTGTGCACTACACTTGTCTCCTGTATAATCATAATGCCTTGTACTGCTTAGAGGAATATTGACAATCAGTCCTGTTTAAAGCTGTTTGTTTTATTTGTGTTAACAGGGACAGAATAAAGTCAATGTTTTATCATGCTTACAACAGCTACTTGGAAAATGCATATCCTTATGATGAGTTGAGACCGCTGACATGTGACGGACAAGGACACATGGGGAAGGTATGAGCTTATAGCAGGAACACATTCTTCAAAAAAAAAAAAAAAAGGCAGCACAATGCCACAATGCTCTCAAACTGTAGGCAAACAATGTTCAACAATTTCGGTCTTCGTCAGGTAGTCAAAAATATTAAAACTTGTGAATACCAGTAATATGTCATGGCCTATATTACTAACAAGACAGCAATTAATCCAATGGGAATGACACATTGATATTCTAAATCCTAAGTATAAGGAGGTACCAAATTTAGCTTACATAGAATTCACTAAAAGGTGCTCTATCAAAATCTAAATGAAGTCCTTTCATAAATAAAGTATATATAAATATTAACACACACACGTTTGTTTTGCTATCAAAGTGGGGATATTCCACATGATTATGGTTCTTTAAACTGTACAAACTGAAGCTACCAACTACTCCTAAACCTACCCGTTGACAGGTTAATTAGCATGGATCCTTATACTGGACTACACATTTGTGTCCTCATGAATCACAATAAAGATACATTTTACACTGACTGGTATTTCATTAGGTACACCTCCCTAGTATCGGGTTTGACCCCTTTTGCCTTCAAAATCCCCGAATTTTTTTATTAATCTTAAATGTTTTTATAGATTTTTGTCCATAATTATAGCATCACGTTTGTCAGTTCCATCTGCACATCCATGCTGCTGACATAACATTCCAGCAAATCCCAAAGCTAATCTTTGGATTGATATCTGGTCATAAGTCATTTAAAATAGTGATCTCATTGACATGTTCAAGAATCCAGTTTGAGATGATTTAAACTTTGTTATAGTGGTTAAAATTCTCACTTACATTCAATGATCACTTTGGCCCAAAATACTTCTGGGAAAGTTGGTGCAGGTTTTTTCTTTTTTCAGTGGAGTTGAAAAGCCTTTGTCTTTAATATATTATCTTTCATAGTGAAACACATAATTATGACAGGAAGATTCAGAAGTCATGTTCTATCATTATAACCTCTCTATTTGTCCCTCTTTCCTTCAGTTTCTCCCTCACCCTCATTGATGCTCTGGACACGTTACTGGTATGAAATTACATTCAACAAAATTCTTCCATGCCATGCAGTGGTTTTTCTGTAGTTCAGATGCAGAGAATGTTTGTCTTTCTTGATCACAGGTTTTGGGAAACCACACAGAGTTCCAGCGCGTGGCCACTCTGCTTCAGGACACGGTTGACTTTGACACGGATGTAAATGCATCTGTCTTTGAGACCAATATACGAGGTGAGATATTATGGAATTGTGTATGGGCTTGTCAGATGAATATACACATTTCAAAATATACCCAAAAATCAACAACAACAACAACAAAAAAAAACATATATACAGTGGGTACGGAAAGTATTCAGACCCCCTTAAATTTTTCACTCTTTGTTATATTGCAGCCATTTGCTAAAATCATTTAAATTCATTTTTTTTCCTCATTAATGTACACACAGCACCCCATATTGACAGAAAAACACAGAATTGTTGACATTTTTGCAGATTTATTAAAAAAGAAAAACTGAAATATCACATGGTCCTAAGTATAAATAATTATTTTACATTACTGTTAAATGTGGGAATGTGCTTTATTGTCATGAAAATAATTATTTTCTTTGTGCAAAATTTTCTTATATTTATTTGATTTTAGGGGGAACATATGATCCGGACAAACTCATTTATATTTATTTATCCTGTATTACAGGGTTTATAATCTGGTTCACTTGATGAAATGTATTTCTTGCAGTGGTTGGTGGGCTTCTCTCGGCCCATCTGCTTTCTAAACGTGCTGGGATGGAGGTGGAGGAGGGCTGGCCCTGCTCTGGACCCCTCCTGCGCATGGCAGAGGACGCCGCCCGCAAACTACTGCCTGGTGAGGGAGCTTATGTGTACTTCAAAACCATATTCAATTAATAGCGCAATTACATCACTATCTGAAACATATTTAGCATGAATAGTTTGTTGCATTTGTCATTGCACCACAGAAACTGAGCCAAACACTTTGTTAAAGTCAGCATGAAACGGAAATTGCAATAGTCTTTTCTTCCCTATTATGATATATATATCTGAGTGAAATGGCTTATGGAACATGTTGCACGGGACTTGGTTTTGTCCATCGGGAATTGATTGGATGGTTGTGATTTGCAATTGGTGGATCTCATGTGAGTGACAGGTTGCCCCTCCCTCGTGCCAGTAAACGTGTTATCAGAGAAGAGAAGAGATGTGTTACCTGCTAGAGGGAGTGGAAATATTTTGATTTAAGATTACGAGGCACATGAATTTAAAACAAAAATAATGTGCACGGATAAATTATTTATAATAATTACTGCAATATTCCATTTTGTGGGGACTTTAATGACGGTGTTGTTATTGTTAATTAAAACTTTTGAAAAATAGTTTTCATTAATTGAAATGAAGATGAAATAAAATATAAATATTAGATGAAAATCTTTAAATTTAAAAAACTTGAAAAATGACAAAAACACATAGCAACAAAACTAAAATTAAAATGAAAACTTAAATATAAAAATAAAAGGTCATTCCAAATATTAATAAATACTATAATAGTATATAAATAATATGAAAATAACACAGGTTAATGAGTGCATAAAATGTTTTTTTTTATGTAATGATAAACTCACCATTTATCAGTTTGTTAGTTTATAGCATGTATGGTATTTCCTGCCAATAAATCGAAATGTATTCATTTGAAAAAGCTACATCACACATACATTCATCATTAGTTTACCGTACTAATAGTTTTCACAGAAAACAAAGACTGAATTTGCATACTCCTATTAATTTAGAAAAGCATGTACAAACCCAATTCCAAAAAAGTTGGGACACTGTACAAATTGTGAATAAAAACAGAATGCAATGATGTGGAAGTTTCAGATTTCAATATTTTATTCAAATACAACATAGATGACATATCAAATGTTTAAACTGAGAAAATGTATCATTTTAAGGGAAAAATAAGTTGGTTTTAAATTTCATGGCATCAACACTTCTCAAAAAAGTTGGGACAAGGCCATGTTTACCACTGTGTGGCATCCCCTCTTCTTTTTGTAACAGTCTGCAAACGTCTGGGGACTGAGGAGACAAGTTGCTCAAGTTTAGGAATAGGAATGTTGTCCCATTCTTGTCTAATACAGGCTTCTAATTGCTCAACTGTCTTAGGTCTTCTTTGTCGCATCTTCCTCTTTATAATGCGCCAAATGTTTTCTATGGGTGAAAGATCTGGACTGCAGGCTGGCCATTTCAGTACCCGGATCCTTCTTCTACGCAGCCATGATGTTGTAATTGATGCAGTATGTGGTCTGGCATTGTCATGTTGGAAAATGCAAGGTCTTCCCTGAAAGAGACGACGTCTGGATGGGAGCATATGTTGTTCTAGAACTTGGATATACCTTTCAGCATTGATGGTGCCTTTCCAGATGTGTAAGCTGCCCATGCCACACACACTCATGCAACCCCATACCATCAGAGATGCAGGCTTCTGAACTGAGCGCTGATAACAACTTGGGTTGTCCTTGTCCTCTTTAGTCCAGATGACATGGTGTCTCAGTTTTCCAAAAAAAAAACTTGTTTCGTAAAAAAACAGAACAGTTTTCCACTTCGAAAATGACAAAAACACATTTTAAATGAGCCTTGGCCCAGACAAAACGGCTGCGCTTCTAAAATTAAAATGAAAACTTAAATATAAAAATAAAAGGTCATTCCAAATATTAAAAAATTCTATAATAGTATATAAATAATATGAAAATAACACAGGTTAATGAGTTGCACCGATAATGTTTTTTTATGTAATGATAAACTGAGCCCATGTTGTGAGTTTCCATTACAGTAGTTTATACCATGTATGTGATGCAGTGCCGTCTAAAGGCCCGAAGATCACGGGCATCCAGTATGGTTTTCCGGCCTTGACTCTTATGCACAGAGATTGTTCCAGATTCTCTGAATCTTGGGATGATATTATGCACTGTAGATGATGATAACTTCAAACTCTTTGCAATTTTTCTCTGAGAAACTCCTTTATAATATTGCTCCACTATTTCGCCGCAGCATTGGGGGAATTGGTGATCCTCTGTCCATCTTGACTTCTGAGAAACACTGCCACTCTGAGAGGCTCTTTTTATACCCCATCATGTTGCTCAATAGACCTAATAAGTTGCAAATTGGTCCTCCAGCTGTTCCTTATATGTACATTTAACTTTTCGGGCCTCTTTTTGCTACCTGTCCCAACTTTTTTGGAATGTGTAGCTCTCATGAAATCCAAAATGAGCCAATATTTGACCAACATTTCAAAATGTCTCACTTTCAACATTTGATATGTTATCTATATTCTATTGTGAATAAAATATAAGTTTATGAGATTTGTAAATTATTGCATTTCTTTTTTATTTACAATTTGTACAGTGTCCCAACTTTTTTTGGAATCGGGTTTGTAGTTTTAAGCATTAGCTAAGCTAGTATGCCTGTACTGGGACATAAAATTGCATCTTTCATAATTGTGTAAGGAGGTGTGAGCAATATTTTCCCAAGAAGCATGCATGGTTACATCCAAAACTTCTTTGAGATTCTATTCAGTCACCTTTGACGTACTATTTTCAATGTAATGCACTAATCCTAATCTGGCATGCTGTATAGGAAGGTATATGAACTGGGATTCAGAAATACTCTTTTAAAGCTATATTAGAATCATAATTTAATCATGATTATTGATAATGTTGTCAGTTTATATATATTATGTTCTTCTCAGCTTTCCAGACCCCCACAGGGATGCCATATGGCACGGTGAACCTGCTGAGGGGGGTGAACCCCACTGAGACCCCCGTCACCTGCACTGCTGGAGTGGGCACCTTCATCCTGGAGTTCTCCACCCTCAGCCGACTGACTGGAGACCCTGTGTTTGAGAATGTGGCTCGCAAAGCTCTCAGGGCCTTGTGGAGAACACGCTCAGATATTGGCCTGGTAAAAGCTTTTTATCTGGGATCAAACTGTTTGTAGTACAGCCATGAAGCCAGAGTAGTGCATATCTGAAATTCTTTGGTTTTAAAGGGGCAGTTCACCCAAACATGAAAATTCTCTCAATCATTTAAGGCTTTTACACTGGGTAGATGTAGGAACTCAGTTATAATAATCCATTGCTGTGAGTTCATATAATGCCACTGAGGTCTAGGAGTTTTTCCAAATTGCGTCCACATGAAAATGCAAAAACACGTTATGAATTGCTGTCAAGAGCGTGCCAAACCAACTGGTGGCGATATAACCCTAACCGTAAAGCCATGTTGGCCAATCAGAAGCCTGGAAAAAAGGTTATTACCGGTTCCGGTTCCAACGTCACAAGCCAAAATCTCCGGTTTCACCGTTTACACCAGTGTTTCTCAACCCTGGTCCTGGAGGACCCCCAACACTGCACATTTTGAAAGTCTCCTCTGTCTGACACACTCATTTCAGGTAGTGGAGTTTCTTCTAATTGGCTGATGAGTTGAATCAGGTGTGTTTAATTGGGGAGAAACACTGGTTCTACTGGTCTAATCCTCACCCTGGCAGGAGTTTTCAAAAAAGTTCGGTTTCAGTGACTTGATACTGCGTTTGCGTGTGGAAGAACGGCCAAACCGCATAGAAAAAGCTGTGGTTTTGAAGATACCCATGTTTCGTGTGGACAGGGCCTGAATGGCTGGCAAAAGTTTGATGCTTGAACTGCCACTTAACACGCAAGCTTTTGCAATGCACTTGCATCACGTGTCACAGCGTCCCTGTCATGAACGCTCGTATGATAGACTGGAAGCAATGATTTATAGTTAAAAAAAAAGTTGAAAAATATTAGTAGTATTCTTACTCACACCTATCGTTTCACTTCAGAAGAAGTATTACTGCCGTGATCGCTGTGTGTGGTTTTTAAGCATCAACATAGTGGTACCCATTCAATGGGATTCAATCTTTCTTTGTATTTATCAGAAGAAAGAAGGTCATATACATTGGGGATGGGATGAGGGTGAGTAAATTATGAGAGAATTTTCATTTTGGGGTGAACTATCCCTTTATTGTACAATATTACCTAGTAAATTTACATTTACTTTATACTACAACATATGAATGTAATGCATCATGAATGACCTGCCCGTGCCCAGCAGTCCTACTGACTGCACTCAGTAGTAGCTAAACCACCCGGAAATGTCCCTTCTGAAATGTTGTTGACCAAATGCCTCTAATAACGTTAATATTTATGTTTTAGCTGCTGTTTCTTTCCAACGCGTTAATCGCTTTAACAGCAATTACTAGGACAGGGCTGATTAAAAAGGCAAAAACTATGTTTATGTTGTTTCTCCATGTGATTCAAATTGTGTTGTATACAACCAATTATCCGTTGTTATCCCAATCCCTGTTTTCTTTATCGGGATTAAATAGTCTATAGAACCATAAAGCTTTCGGAAATCCAAATCTGATTTAAATGAGCAGGTTACAAAAGGTCATATACATTTTTATTTATCTTTTTTAATTTAATTTGTAATAATTTAATTGATTATGTTAGCAATTGTTTTTGCACCAAAAATGCTCATTTAAAAACAAATTTTTTATTTTTTTATTTTTGTGATCAGTTTCTACTCTTTCTCTGACCCTGAGAATTAAGTGGGGCTTTAGGACCACCAATGTAAACCCTCTTTGCATGTGAAATGAGTATCAATCACACACGTGCAAACATTTTTTTATGACCCCGGGGAATTAGATTTTTAGTAATTTCCAGGTCTGTATAAGAAAAATATTTCCGAACTATTGCCCCATTCTGTTTTCTAAAATATGAAAATAAGATATTCTAAAAATAAATGTATCATACAAGCATAGTGTTTTTCAGGGCATTTTGACCAATCAGTCAGTGCAGCTAAATGTTTAGTGATTGTTCAATGTAAAATAATGCAGTATTTTAAAGAGTCCCTCCATATTATGCTATTTTAAAGGTTCCTAACAGGTTCCTTTGGAGGTCTCTTAGGCTTACATGCATTCAAGGGCAAAAAAACATTTTATTTTTCTCAAAATATACATTGCAGCATCACCGCTTTTCTCATAGTCTGAAACAATTTGATAAAAGGATTCGGTCTCTCTAAACCCCTCCTTTCTGAGAACTTCCTCTGCTCTGATTGGTCAAATGGCCCAGTCTTTTATGGTCGACTGCTTATAGTGCATGTCGGAAATGAAACGGCCATTACCATATCTTAATTTAAGCTCTGGATCTTCCTCAGCACTTGATACACAGTGATATGAACTGTAACGATGGCATCGGTTTTACTGTATCAATTTGAGTTGATGGAGTGATAATGCCTGATAATTATTATTATGCTAGATATCATACTATTTATCATTTGTTAAAGGGTTAGTTCACCCAAAAATGAAAATTCTGTTATTTATTACTCACCCTCATGCCGTTCCACACCCGTAAGACCTTCGTTAATCTTCGGAACACAAATTAAGATATTTTTGTTGAAATCCGATGGCTCTGTGAGGCCTGCATAGGGAGCAATGACATTTCCTCTCTCAAGATCCATAAAGGTACTAAAAACATATTTAAATCAGTTCATGTGAGTACAGTGGTTCAATATTAATATTATAAAGCGACGAGAATATTTTTGGAGCGCCAAAAAAACAAAATAAGGACTTATATAGTGATGGCCGATTTCAAAACACTGCTTCAGGAAGCTTCGGAGCGTTATGAATCGGTGTATCGAATCTGCTGTTCGGAGCGCCAAAGACACGTGATTTCAGCCGTTGGCAGTTTGACACGCGATCCGAATCATGATTCGATACACTGATTCATTTGTGCTCCGAAGCTGTTCTTGTTAACATTATCACATAACTCTCTCGTTTTTTCAGGTGGGCAACCATATAGATGTCATAACTTCTAAGTGGGTGGCTCAGGACGCAGGGATCGGGGCGGGAGTGGACTCATACTTCGAGTATCTCGTAAAGGGGGCCATCCTGCTGCAAGATGAGGAGCTGCTGGCAATGTTTCACGGTAAACATTGACTTATTACATTTACATTTAGTCATTTAGCAGATGCTTTTCTCCAAAGCGACTTAAAAATGAGAATAGTAGAAGCAATCAAATCAACACGAGTATGTAAGTACCGTGTCAATTCACAGTTTCATCAGCAAAGTGCTCGTAGCAAGGTTTAGGTTTTGTTTTTTACATACAAGTAGACGGAGAAAGAGAATAGAATCGAAAAAAAAAAAGAAAAGTAAAATATGAAAAAAAGTAAGTGCTAATATTGGACAATGGAGAATGTTTTACAAGAAAATACTATTTCAGCCTTTCTACTTCAAAATTTCATGTTTAATTCAATGTGTTTCTTTGTAATTATTTGTGAAGATTACTAGCAGTTAAAGTAAACACTAAATTTAGATGTTATCTAATCATAACACCAACTAATTTCCAGTAATTGCTGTTTATCTTTCCTTATCTTGCTTATGTGAAAGCATTATCAACTTTCAAATGTGTGTTGCAGAATTTGATAAGTCCATAAAGAACTACACTAAGTTTGATGATTGGTATCTGTGGGTGCAGATGCATAAAGGAACAGTATCAATGCCTGTGTTTCAGTCTCTGGAGGCGTTCTGGCCTGGACTGCAGGTGAGAAAGCAGATACACTAGTCCAATATGTCACAAGACAATGGGAAAACGCCATTTTCAATATATTTGCATCTGAGAGCAGGTTGCTGTGGCACCTAATAATGTACATGTGTTTATTTAATTTCAGAGTTTGATAGGTGATATTTCCAGTGCCACAAAGACCTTCCATAACTACTACAGTGTTTGGCGTCAGTTTGGAGGCCTCCCAGAGTTCTACAGCATTCCTCAAGGATACACAGTGGACAAACGAGAGGGCTACCCTCTGCGGCCAGGTATCTATAAAACACACCGCGAAAGGGAGCAATGCATACATGTAAAGTCCTCAAATTATAGATTAGTTGTCTTTTAAACCATTATAACTCATTCTGGTCATTTTTGACCCTGAAGACATTCCTGAATTTTTTGGTATGGGAACCAAACTTTGAAAATGTGTCATGAAGACTAACAAAATACATAATGTATTTATTTAAATGTGTAAAAAAACAAACATTGTAATAAAATAAAATTTTACTATTTATTTATTTAATTTATTTATTTTTAGAGCTATGTAAAGAGATATAACCATGTAAAAATATATGTAAAATGCTTTTCGCATTCTGGGTCAGTTTTGACCCAGATATCAACTGTGGCTTTAGACCTGATTTTATGCCTTTTTTGAGTTGTGTTTTTGGCCTTGTTTACACCTGATATATTCGGATCACAAGTGGATGACACTAAATACAGGTGTAAACGGGGTCTAAAATGTTTCGAGCTCATCCACTTTCGACCACTTCCAGAGGTAGTATAAAATGCATAAAAGGTCTTTCCACCAGCTCTTCTCATCTTACCTCTCTGCGCGCTTTCACGTGAGGCGCCAAAGGTGCTCTGCATCTCACAAGGATTTTTAGGTCATGGGTGCCTCTTCGTGGCAAGCCTTGCCTGATTTCACATCCTTCTCGCTGATGAGAAAAAGAATTTTGTGTTAAGAGGGCAGCAGTTAAAGTTTGTGTCGATCATGAATGGCTGGAACATGAGCTGCTCATGAAACAAATACGTGCACAAGAGGCAGATAGTGTGACTGTTGTGTTAAATTGACTTTTTGTGGCTTGTGTTTATATGGCACAATGTGTTTAAGAGGCCATCAGGAAAAAATAACTTTTTATTTTCTCAGTAGCTGAATAGCAACACAACCACCACAGCCATTTTCTAAATGCCTGTTTGTCACTATGAACTGTGACATTTCCTGGTCATCATGTATAATGACAAAAGACTTTGAAGTAATTTGGTTTAATATTTAACCATTAGTCAATCCCTGAAATTTTCACATATACACATTCACAGGTTTGGGGTCAGTATGATTTAATAAAAAAAAGACTGGATTGCTTTCATAGTGTAGACGCTCATGTGGTCGAATGTGTTCGAACAGCCACAAAAGACCGCCTACTCTCCGC